>NC_045767.1:56063151-56363809 GCF_008692025.1 Phocoena sinus | reverse complement strand
AACACAGGTACTGGTCGCCTCCACCTGGAAGCCTACACAAGTCACTGAACCAACCTCACCCACTGAGACAGACACCAAAAATAATGGGAACTATGAACCTGCAACCTGCAAAAAGGAGACACCAAACACAGTAAGTTAAACAAAAGGAGAAGACAGAGAAACATACAGATGAAGGAGCAAGGTAAAAACCCACCACATCAAACAAATGAAGAGGAAATAGGCAGTGTACCTGAAAAATAATTCACAGTATTGATAGGAGAGATGATCCAAAATCTTTAATAGAATGGAGAAAATATAAGAAGTGATTAGCAAGGACCTAGAAGAACTAAAGGGCAAACAAACAATGATGCACAACACAATACATGAAATCAAAAATTCTCTAGAATGAATAAATAGCAGAATAACTGAGGCAGAAGAATGGAAAAGTGACCTGAAAGATAGAATAGTGGAAATAACTACAACAGAGCAGAATAAAGAAAAAAGAATGAAAAGAATTGAGGACAGTCTCAGAGACCTCTGGGACAACATTAAATGCAACAGCATTCGAATTATAGAGGTCACAGAAGAAGAAGAGAAAAAGAAAGGGTCTGAGAATATATTTGAAGATATTATAGTTGAAAACTTCCCTAACACGGGAAAGGAAATAGTCACTCAAGTCCAGGAAGCACAGAGAATCCCATACAGGATAAACCCTAGGAAAAACACACCAAGACACATATTAATTAAACTATCAAAAATTAAATACAAAGAAAAATATTAATAGCAGCAAGGGAAAATCAACAAATAACATGCAAGAGAATCCCCATAAGGTTAACAGCTGGTCTTTCAGCATAAACTCTACAAACCAGAAAGGAGGGGCAGGACATATTTAAAGTGATGAAAGGGAAAAACCTACAACCAAGATTACCCTACACATAAAGGATCTCATTCAGATTCAACGGAGATATTAAAACCTTTACAGACAAGCAAAAGCTAAGAGAATTCAGCACCACCAAACCAGCATTACAACAAATGCTAAAGGAACTTCTCAAGGTAGGAAACACAAGAGAAGGAAAAGACCTACAATAACAAACCCAGAACAATTAAGAAAATGGTAATAGGAGCATACATATTGATAATTACTTTCAATGTAAATGGACTATAATGGAAATCAGAAGAAAACTGGAGTAGCAATTCTCATATCAGACAAAATAGACTTTAAAATAAAGACTACCAAAAGAGACAAGGAAGGACACTAGATAATGATCAAGTGATCAATCCAAGAAGAAAATATGACAATTCTAAATATTTATGGACCCAATATAGGAGCACCTCAATACATAACACAAATGCTAAAAGCCATAAAAGTGGAAATGGACAGACACACAATAATAGTAGGGGACTTTAACACCCCACTTTCACCAATGGACAGATCATCCACAATGAAAATAAATAAAGAAACAGCTTTAAATGACACATTAGACAAAATAGACTTAATAGATATTTATAGGACATTCCATCCAAAAACAACAGAACACCCTTTCTTCTCAAGTGCTCATGGAACGTTTTCCAGGAAAGAACATATCTTGGATCACAAATCAAGCTTTGGTAAATTTAAGAAAATTGAAAAGGTATCAAGTGTCTTTTCTGACCACAATGCTATGAGACTAGATATCAATTACAGGAAATAAACTGTAAAAAATATAACACATTGAGGCTAAACCATACACTACTAAATGACCAAGAGATCACTGAAGAAATCAGAGGAAATCAAAAAATACCTAGAAACAATTGGCAATGAAAACACGATGACCTGAAACCTAGGGGATGCAGCCAAAGCAGTTCTAGGAGGGAAGTTTATAGCAATACAATTCTACCTCACAAAACAATAAACATCTCAAATAAAAAACCTAACATTACAACTAAAGCTGTTACAGAAATAAGAACAAAAATAACCTAGAGTTAGAGTGGGAAAGAAAACAAAAGATCAGATCAGAAATAAATGAAAAAGAAATGAAGAAAACAATAGCAAATATCTATAAAACTAAAAGCTGGATCTTTGAGAAGATAAACAAAATTGATAAACCATTAGTCAGACTCATCAAGAAGAAAAGGGAGACTCAAATCAAAAGAATTAGAAATGAAAATGAGAAGTAACAACTGACACTAAAGAAATACAAAGGATCATGAGAGATTAGTACAAACAACTATATGCCAGGAAAATGGACAACCTGCAAGAAATGGACAAATTATTAGAAATGAACAACCTTCTGAGATTGAACCAAGAAGAAATAGAAAATATAAACAGACCAATCACAAACACTGAAATTGAAAGTGTAATTAAAAATCTTCCAACAAACAAAAGCCTAGGACCAGATGGCTTTCCAGGCGAATTCTATCAAACATTTAGAGAAGAACTAACACCTATCCTTCTCAAACTCTTCTGAAATATAGCAGAGGGAGGAGCACTCCCAAACTCATTCTACAAGACCACCATCACCGTGATACAAAAACCAGACAATGATGTCACAAAAAATGAAAACTACAGGTCAATCCCTCTAATAAACATAGATGCCAAAATCCTCAACAAAACACTAGCGAACAGAATCCAGCAGCACATTAAAAGGATCATACACCATGATCAAGTGGGGTTTATCCCAGGAATGCAAGGATTCTTCAATATACGCAAATCAAATAATGTGATACACCATATTAACAAACTGAAGGATAAAACCTATATGATCATCTCAATAGATGCAGAAAAATCTTTCAACAAAATTCAACACCCATTTATGATAAAAACTCACCAGAAAGTAGGCATAAAGGGAATCTACCTCAACATAATAAAGGCCATATATGACAACCCACAGCCAACATTGTTCTCAATGGTGAAAAAATGAAAATATTTCCTCTAAGATTAGGAACAAGACAAGTTTGCCCACTCTCACCACTATTATTCAAGATACTTTGGGAAGTTTTAGCCACAGCAATCAGAGAAGAAAAAGAAATAAAAGGAATCCAAATTGGAAAAGAATTAAAACTGTCACTGTTTGCAGATGACATGAAACTATACGTAGAGAATCCTAAAGATGCTATCAGAAAACTATTAGATCTAATCAATGAATTTGGTAGAGTAGTAGGATACAAAATTAATGGACAGAAATCTCTTTCATTCGTATACATTAATGATGAAAAATCTGAAAGAGAAATTAAGGAAACACTCCCATTTACCATTGCAACCAAAAGAATGAAATACCTGGGAATAAACCTTCCTAAGGCAACAAAAGACCTGTATGCAGAAAACTGTAAGACACTGATGAAAGAAATTAAAAATGTTACAAACAGATGGAGAGATATACCATGTTCTTGGACTGGAAGAATCAACATTGTGAAAATGACTATAGTACCCATGCAATCTACAGATTCAATGCAATCCTTATCAAACTACCAATGGCATTTTTCATAAAATTAGAACAAAATATTTCACAATTTGTATGGAAACACACAAGACCCCAAATAGCCAAAACAATCTTGAGATAGAAACATGTAGCTGGAGGAATCAGGCTCCCTGACTTCAGACTATACTACAAAGCTACAGTAATCAAGACAGTATGGTACTGGCACAAAAACAGAAATATAGATCAATGGAACAGGATAGAAAGCCCAGAGATAAACCCACTCACCTATGCTCACCTTATCTTTGATAAAGGAAGTGAGAATATACAATGGAGAAAGACAGCCTCTTCAGTAAGTAGCTCTGGGAAAACTGGACAGCTACATGTTAAAGAATGAAATTAGAATACTTCTTATCACCATACAATACACATACACAAAAATAAACTCAAAATGTATTAAAGACCTAAATGTAAGGCCAGAAACTATAAAACTCTTGGAGGGAATCATAGGCAGAACACTCTATGACATAAATCACAACAAGGTCCTTTTTGACCCACCTCCTAGAGAAATGGAAATAAAAACAAAAATAAACAAGTGGGAGTTAATGTAGCTTAAAAGCTTTTGCACAGCAAAGGAAACCATAATCAAGATGAAAAGACAACCCTCCGAATGAGAGAAAATAGTTGTGAATGAATCAACTGATAAAGGATTAATCTCCAAAATATGCAGGCAGCTAATGCAGCTCAATATCAAAAAAACAAACAACCCAATCCAAAAATGGGCAGAAGACCTAAATAGACATTTCTCCAAAGAAGATATACAGATGGTCAACAAACAAATGAAAGGATGCCCAACATCACTAATCATTAGAGAAATGCAAAGCAAAACTACAATGAGGTATCACCTCACACCAGTCAGAATGGTCATCATCAAAATATCTACAAACAATAAATGCTGGAGAGGGTGTAGAGTAAATGGAACCCTCTTGCACTGTTGGTAGGAATGTAAATTGATATAGCCATTATGGGGAGCAGTATGGAGGCTCCTTAAAAAGCTAAAAATAGAACTGCCATATGACCCAGCAATCCCACTACTGGTCAATACCCTGAGAAAACCATAATTCAAAAAGAGTTATGTACCACAATGTTCATTGCAGCACTATTTACAATAGTCAGGATATGGAAGCAACTAAAGTAGACAGACGAATGGATAAAGAAGATGTGGCACATATATACAATGGAATATTACTCAGCCATAAAAATTGAGTTATTTGTAGTGAGGTGGATGGACCTAGAGTCTGTCATACAGAGTGAAATAAGTCAGTAAGAGCAAAACAAATATTGTATGCTAATATGGAATCTAAAAAAAATGCTTCTGATGAAACTAGGGAGAGTACAAGAATAAAGACGCAGATCTTGATAATGGACCTGAGGACACGGGGAAGTGGAAGGGGAAGCTGAGACGAAGTGAGAGAGTAGCACTGACATACAAACACTACCAAATATAAAATAGCTAGTGTGAAGCAGCTGCATAGCACAGGGAGATTAGCTCTGTGCTTTGTGACCACCTAGAGGGGTAAGATAGGGAGTGTGGGAGGGAGACACAAGAGAGAGAGGATATGGAGATATATATATATATATATATATATATATATATATATATATATACATATAGCTATACACATATAGCTGATTCACTTTGTTATACACTTTGTTATACAGCAGAAACTAACATAACAGTGTTAAGCAATTATACTCCAATAAAGACGTTAAAAAGTATAAAAATAAATTCTATGAAAAAATAAAATAAATAAAAATTAACTTGTATTCATGAAGGGGAGCATATTTAAATGTAATTGGTCATCTGGAAGTTTTCTTATATAATAAAATAATCAAAAAATTCTACAGTAAATATTATACTTGACAGAACAATTTTAGTCATATATTTTTAGGTTTAAGAATGGTAGTAGTTCACTTGCTATCAATCCTTGTATTCAAAAGTACAGTGAATGTCTGAGTCAATGCAATAAGAAAAGGAAAAATTTAATTAAAGATAGTGCCTGGGGAAGAAGTAAATTAAAGTATTATTCTTTGCTGATCATATGGTAATCTACAGAGAACACATTCATGAGAATCAGTAACGTCAATGGCCAGTTAGAATATAAAATAAAAGCTAAAAAATACCATTTATAATAGCAACAAATACAGCACAGTCAATGGAAATAAATCCGTCAATATAATGTACAAAACTATTGTGAAAAATATTACAATGTATTATTGACACTCAAAAAACACCTGAAGAAATGGAGGAACAGCCATTAAAATGCTAGAAATCCTCAATATTAATGGTTTTTTTTGGAAAATAAAATTCAAAATATTTAAATAGACAAAATCATTGAATAATGAAGATAATTCTGCAAAAATAACCAGTAAAAATGACTGATTTCTATTATTAATTTTCAAACCTTATACTTTTACTTAACTGTATATATGTTTCACTTATTAATTTTTAGACCATATACTACAAAAGCCAGCTCATTTAATCTTCTTGGTATGAGGATGCATGATAAGCATTAGTATATTTTTCTAATTAAATATTATCTGTAAGATGAAACATACTATTTACATTATTTTAACTATAGCAGCTTTACACTTTTAAGTAATGTAAAATAAATATTTTAAGATAAATTCTAAATCTTAACTTAATAAAGAGCCCATTAAGTATAATTTGAGGATTTTTCAAGCAGCAGAATAACTCCTCTTCTCTTAACATCCTCTCCTTTACAAGGGACATCTAATTTCTGTTTATTACTGAATATAGATTCAGACAAGTGATGCATTTGTTTGCTCTCCATGATGTTATAAAGGACTATGACATCACAATTGTTATTCTATAAACATAAACACATGGGGCTCATAGACTATTTGGACAGTGATTATTCCCAGGCTTATGATCTTTGCTGGATCATATGCATTCTAGTATTGAATGACCTACATAATTTGGCAAAACTAAATTATCAGTGGGCAGACTATTATATGGTAGCAAGCTGTGGAAAGCAGAACTAGTCACAAATTTTAAAGTATTAATAAAATACTGGACATGCACAGTCTGGATAGTGAAGAGGGATAATAAATGCTTGAATATTATTTTCTTATCATCAGAAAAATCCAGAGAGTTAATATTAAAACACTAATGTGATTGTATAAGTAGGCAGCCTGAAAGCAATGGAAAGAGAAAATGTTATTTATTGAAATAATTATTTGAATCGTGCATTTGACATTGTTCCATCAGGCTTTCAGCAGCCTAAGGCAGACTCCTACACAATGTGTGACAGAAAGAATGCATACTTTTAAATAATGAAAACATCACAATTGCACAAAACTATGCTAAGTTTAGTTATTTGAAGGGGTGGAGAAGAGGAGTACTTAGTCAAGGAGCACAATGATGGCAACTTAAATATAAAAGAGTTCTTGACAAACTAGTTCTTATTCAAAGCCTCTTTTACTGAAAGCATTGTAAGATGCACAATGCTAACCAACATAGACCTGGTAATATTACATTGTGAAAGGTGTCTTTTTTATATTTGGCAATTTTCGGAAAGAATAAAACCTAAATTAGAAATGTTATATGGTACATTTTGGAATGCCAAAGAAAGAAGTATCATACAGGCAGTTTTGCTCTTACAAGGGTACAAAAAGGGAAAGAACTTCAGGACAATGTAAATTATCAACTTTCTACTACAAGCTCCAAGTCAGGTGCTATTTCTATGTAGATGAATACCAGCCTGATTTCCTTACCTCTTCATTTCCTTTGGGTGGCTGTTCTATGATATCAATGGGATTAAGCAACCTGGCAACTTTACTTAGCCTTCAGCATTTCTAACTTTGCAATGACTTGATGGCAGTAAATTGTCCAATTCTTTGTGTCCTTCACCAGGACTAGAAAGCTTCTTTTGGAAATAAGTAGTTAATAAATATTTGCTCAATGAAATATTAATAATCTAACTGAGTGCTTAGAAAGACTGTTCTTTCCTGTGTCAGTTGTGTTTGCTCTTGATTCTGTTTAACTATCTTTTTCTCATTTCATTTTCATTTATAATTTTTATATTAAAATGGTATATTATCATTTTGGAAGCACTGTTAAAGTGGTAAGATACTTTTATATTTTGTATTATTCTATGTCTCTCTTGCTTTCTATATATATATATATGTACATATATACATATATTTATGTTTACATATAATCATATATATATAGTTCAGAGACTGTATATGCATATTGTGTGCAAGTGTGTGTATCTATTCATCATGTGACTAGTGAATACTTATATACCGTCATCTGTTCAAGGTACTAAACAACACACTAAATAATAATACCAAATAATAACTAGCAATTAAATAGCAATTTATAGATTATCTGAAATTATTTCATATGTATTATCCTATTTGTCATACATGCACATAAATATTAGATGAATTTTTACATCAAGAGATATTACAGGTTGTTCAGATTTCTGTTTCTTATAAAAATATCTTCAAGGAAATGGAACATTTCATGAAAAACAAAGATTCAAAAGTTGCAGGATTGATACTAAAATTAATGCAGTTAAAAGTTTATCCTCCTTGGGCTTCCCTGGTGGCACAATGGTTGAGAGCCCACCTGCCAATGCAAGGGACACGGGTTCGTGCTCTGGTCCGGGAAGATCCCACATTCTGCAGAGCGGCTGGGCCCATGAGCCATGGCCACTGAGCCTGCGCATCCGGAGCCTGTGCTCCGCAACAACAACGACAAAAAAGTTTATCCTCATCCCCTCAAAAGAAAATTAAGATTATCTCAGTTCAACTAAATTGTTTACATTGCTTGAAATAAATACATTTTTACAAAACTCACATAATGTTTTTACTTTTGGTAATTGTATTAATATATATTTTAATAATTATATTAATATATGTATGAATATGTATACTATATGTATTTACATATATATATATAGATAAAGTAATTGATTTTAAGAAATTGGCTCATGAGATTATAAGGACTGACAAGTCCTAAGATGTGCAGGATGAGGGTGAGTAAGCAATGTGGACAACCAAGTGAGCCAATGGTGTAGTTCCCAAGCAAAGGCCAGAAAGCTTGAGATCGAGGAAGAATTGATGTTTCACTGTGAATATGAAGGCAGGAAAAAGCTGATGATATCTGAGTTCAAGGCGGTAGGGAAAAAGAATTTCTCATACCCAAGAGAGAGTCTGCCTCTTTGTCCTATTCAGGCTTAAACTAATTGGACGAGGTCCAATCACATCAAGGAGGGCAATCTGCATTATTAAATCTACCAATTTTATGTTAATCTCCTCACAAACACCCTCACAGACACACCCAGAATAATGTTTGACCATATATCTGAGGAACCCATGGCCCAGTATAGTTGATACATAAAACTAACCTTCACGTTAATGAATGGTTATTTCTTCCTCCATGTAGATTAAAATCATAAGTTAGTAGTGGATCTCATGTTCTTTTTCTTTCTTCTTTCCTTCCTCCCTCCCTCCCTTTCTTTCTTTCTTTCTTTCTCTCTTTCTCTCTTTTTCTTTCTTTCTTTCTTTCATCTTTCTTTTTTCTCTTTCTTTCTTTCTTTTCCTCCTTCCTTCCTTCCATCCTTCCTTCCTTCCATTTGGTAAAATCCAGTTAGAATGTTTTCATGTAATTTTTAAGTTGACTTGTAATTGTGTCAAAAAAGTATCCATTTGTCCCGCTGGATTTACATGGTTATTATGTGTACAGTAGAATGATGTATGTGCATGGTAGATAGTAACTACTAAAAATAAATAGTAATTGAAAGAAGTAGTTTTTCTTTTTGTTAGAAAAAAAATGTACACACCCAAGACTCATTCTGATTGACTTAGTACGAGTTTGTCTATGAAATCATCCCCATTAAAAAAAATCAAATAGCATAAATAAGTAAAAAAGAAAAAACCTACACTAAACACACACACACACACACACACACATAAATTCAATGATAGTGGATAAGACATCATCAAACAGACAAACGACAGCCAAAAATACATGTACAAACACACAAAATATGAGTGAAAAATGAGAGAAGGAATAGGTAAATATATACTCAGGGGATAGAGAGGGAGAGATCAGGAAACAAAATGTCATCAGTCATCTCAATAACAAAAGTAGAAGCTGGAAGACACTAGCACAGCAGATTTAAAAATTCTGAAATATTTATTTCCATTGAAGGATTTATAAGGTATTTTTTTTTCTTCAAAATAGCATCTAGGTTAGAAAGTGAAAAGACATATTAAAAGATGCACAAAAATCTCAAAAAAATCACTTCCCACTCAACTATTCTATGGACAGTACTGAAGAATTTGATGCACAAAAGAGATTAATAACAAAGGAGGGGAGGATATGATATAAGAATTAAAGAATCCAATACAGAAATGTTATATCTATATAGATGTATTCTATTTCTATATATCTATACAGATAGATATATTCTATTTCTATATATCTATATAGATATATTCTATTTCTATATAACTATATAGATACATTCTATTTCTATAGTAAATTGCAGCACCAATACTAAAATCAAAGATACATACTCTTGAGTACTAAACTAATTAGCAATTTACAAGATAAAATTATCTGATCTGTAAAGATTTAGAAGTATATTTATAATTATATATATGGTATAATTTTTAAAAAGTAATTGAAGAATATTTATACATTGACCTTTAAAGTTTTCACACTTTCATCATTATGAAGCTACACAAAACTGGCAAAATGACTTCCATAAAACATTCACAGTAAATTCATGTATGCTATTCAAATTAAAAAGTGTGCATTCTGACTCTGGAACTTTACTATATTAAATATGTTATTTTAAATTAATACTAGCATTGGGACTTCCCTGCTGGTCCAGGGATTGGGACTTCACCTTTCAATGCAGCAGGTGTGGGTTTGATCCCTGGTTGGAGAGCTGGGATCCCACATACCTCACGGCCAAAAACCCAAAATATAGGATGGAGGTAATATTGTAGCAAAGTTCAATAAAGACTTTGAAAATGGTCCACATCAATAAAAGAAAAAGAAAAAAATAGTACTGATGGACCTAGTGGCAGGGCAGGAATAAAGATGCAAATGTAGAGAACAGACTTGAGGACATGGCAGGGAGTTGAAGGGGTGGCTGGTACATTGTGAGAGAGTGACATTGACATATATACATTACCAAATGTAAAATAGATAGCTAGGGGGAAGCTGCTGTAAAGCACAGAGAGATTAGCTCAGTGCTGTGTGACGGACGACCTAGAGTGGTGGGATAGGGAGGGTGGGAAGGAGGCTCAAGAGGGAGGAGATATGGTGATATATGTATAAAAATAGCTGATTCACTTTGTTGTACAGCAGAAACTAACCCAACATTGTGAAGTAATTATACTCCAGTAAAAATGTATTAGAAAAAAACTTTAAGAAAACAAAATAAATTAATACTAGCATATTAGAAATTTGCATAAAGAAAATAATGTAGCTGATCATGGTTGTAAATTAAATAATACAGAGAATATTTAAATTATGTATATGAAAATGAGTTTAGCTTTATTAAAATCATGCATGCATATAGTTATAAACCTAACAGAAATATAAAGAATGTATCCACAATCCACAGGCTGCCTTCCATCTCTCACCATCCTTTTCCTAAGTGCCATTGATCCCGCAACTTTCTTTTTCAAAAATTTTTTCACTTTTCTCATGTTTTTAAAATGTATGTTTCTAAATAATATAGTTTACCTGCTACTTTTAGATATGATGCTTGTTAATTTTAGATATGATGATTTGTTTTTTGTTACGAATAATGAGGTTTTCAGTTCCTTTTTCACACCCATATTTATATTTCTTTAAAACTTATCACATTTTGTTTAAGTTAATATGGAACGCTTAATTACTCTGTATATGAAAATACTGTTACCTGTGGAACTAAGAGATACACTGTGTTATTTGTTACTTGTAGGTTTTATTTTCTTTCTAGGGTTAATTATTCATTTGCCATTTTCCCACCTAATTGTCAGATCTTTCAAAAGCCTGGCAATCCATGCCTTAATAAGCCATATAGAGGATTCTGATGCAAGTTGAAGAATCAGTGTTGTAAGATAATTAGGAAACAAGTGATTTTGTTTTTTCATTTTGGTATCCCAAATAGTAACCTGTGGTAGTCTTTCTCTCTGTGGTCTCACAGCAGATTCTCTGAGTCATGGTACACACGTGGTAATTGGAATTCTCCAAGTAGGTGGGAGAATAGAAGTGGTCACCTCAAAGTTCAGCAAGTAAATTTCTAATTAAAACTCTGTTTCCAGGACTGTGACTTTTGTCTAGTTTTCTTGATTCCAGAGCCTCTTTGATGCCATTTCTCCAGAAATCAAGCCTTCTCTTTACCTTTAAAGATATTCAAGGGAGGAGGCTGATGCAGGCTGCAGAGGTGTGGGGACAACCAATATGTGAAATTTTTTTCACATTTCACCTTTGTGCTTTAACTCTTGTTTTCTGGAGTACCTAATGTTAGAAAATGCTTGGAGGAATTTACATAAGAAATAATTTTTCTTTCTCTTTTTCCCTTAAACAATAAACTAAATAATACAGTAATTGATTTCCCTATTGCTTTGGGTTTTATGATGATAAAATGTTGAAAATTAACTCTTGGAAAAATTATTTTTAATTGTCTGGTTGTTCCTTTGATAAAAAAAAAGAAAGAAAGAAAGAAAAGACTCTGTCCACCATTTATTTAATTTACCTCTGGTAAAATGATTTCTTTTGAGACACTTAGGTTTGGAAAGTCAACGTTCAATAGTCCTTACACAAATAATTATTAAATATCTATTATGTTCCAGATATTGAGCTGGATGCAGGATAACATTTTGCTGTCATCTCCCTTAGGATACTTATAGTTGAGTTCACAGAAAACTATATACTCCCATAGGAGATCAAATAATGTTGCAATTTAGTACAAATATGTTATTTTGGAAAAGATAGACATCAGTGAGAATTAGAATTACTAAAATGGCTTTATTGAACTGGAAGGAAGATTTGGGTGGAAAGGAGCAAGAGCATATTCCAGGCAGATTAAATTATTATCAGATGATCTAAAGAAATTTTTAAAAATCATGTAAATATCTTTATTCTGCTTTCCTTCTCTAAATATTCAGAAGAACATTTTTCTAATATAACTTGCATTGTATCTATATTTATGTCTATACATATGTATGTGTGTGGGTATATATCTAGAGACACAGGGAACTGTACTACGCCCTAATATTTTTTTCTCATTTAATCATCAACACCATTTTATCATTTAAGTACTATTTTTATTATCATTTTTCAGAAAAGAAACTAACTTTTCCAATGTTACACAGTTAAATAGTTAATGGAAGAGGAGGGATTCACACCCAGGTTGATGTTTCAACCTGAGGCAATAATAAAGGAGTGTGCTAGCCACAGTTTTCTCTCATTCCAATTAACCATATTAAATAAATACATTATTTGAATACTTTATTTCTCAAGGAACCAGAGTGACTTGTGTTTTGGGGAACTAGGAAAACTGAGTTTTCTATCAAGTCAGAGCTAAATGAGAAGGCAAAACATACTTTTTAAAAGAATTGTTGAGAAGGTTGAGACATATGTGCTCCAAAAGGCAATTACTTGGAGAGCAGCCAAATTAAAAAGGATAAACCTGAATAAGTCATAAATTGAAAGTGGTAGGCAAAGAGGGAGAATCTGGGTAGAAGCCAAAGAAACAGAGAATAGCAGATAATAGAAAAACTCTGCACTGCTAGGCAAAGGCAGGAATGGACAAATTCCCAAGGAGAATTTGCACTCAGAAGAAACATCTGGAGATTATCTGGAAATTATTCCTTTTGAATAATTGAAAGGGCACCTCATATAGTTCCAGTACTATAAATTTATTTCAAATTTAGATCATTTCCTGATTATAAAATAAATCAACGTCACTAATTTTTTTTTTTTTTTTTTTTTGCGGTACGCAGGCCTCTTGCTGTTGTGGCCTCTCCCGTTGTGGAGCACCCACTCCGGACGCGCAGGCTCAGCGGCCGTGGCTCACCGGCCCAGCTGCTCCGCGGCATGTGGGATCTTCATGGAGCAGGGCACGAACCCGCGTCCCCTGCATCGGCAGGCAGACTCTCAACCACTGAGCCACCAGGGAAGCCCAACGTTATTAATTTTAACTAGAAAAAAAAATTAAAATCTTAACTCCTGTTGAGGATTTACATCAAGATGATTACTAACTCTCCCCAACTGTTTTTGTACATTATCCCTTAAATACTAATTAAAATGAAGAAATAGGACAAAACTTCTTTCTGGCAATATGGCACACTGACTATTCTGAAACCTCCCTCAACATGTTGAATACTTCTGAAAATTCTTTAATCACATAGTTTAGTTAGCAAGAAAATTTTTAAAAATTAAAATAATTTAAATAAAATATCTAGAAGAAAGCAAAAATTCAAAAAGGAAAGTCCACAAAAAAGCTACAGTTGCTCTGAAAAGAGATGCAAAATTCAGGGATGTTTTAGGCGTATGGTTTTAATGCAACAGGTGTAAAGAAAAACAAAATAAAACCCCCCAGACTGAGAAAGTGAAAAGTCAAACCAAGAGATCCTCAATATAAAGCCATGACTCCAAAATATGAATGCTACAAATGGGAGAAAAATAGCACTCCCAACACAAGGAGGCAATAATTAAACTTGACAAATGAGGGAGTGGGGTGTAGAAATTCTTCTTTGATGATTTATAATCTCCAGTTTGGCCTGAAGCAGGTTTGATATCAGTAATCATATTATCTACAGAACCCAATACCTAAAGCACAAAATTTATGTAGAATTTCTGAGTATTGTCAATACTCCAGATACCTTGTAGAATTAAGCATAGCCCTTATTATAGCAACAGATGTTATCATAGCCCTTCAAAGTTTTCTGAATAATATAGTGTAATAGTCATTAAAATTCTTATAAATTTTATTTATAAGAAAGTAAAATAACCAAAGGAACAACCTACTGTGAGCAAGTTAACAGAATATATATAAATGAAAGAATCAGATGTAGAGCATTAAAAAGTGTGAGTAATATGTTTTAATAATAAAAGTGGATGTTCTAGTAGATGAAAGAAAAGAGGATATAAAAATGTTGAATATGATTCAGAAAATAACAAAATAAAAGTCCTAGAATGGTAAAGAGCTCAAAGATAAGATAAAAAGAATAGACACACTGAGGAAAGAATGAATGAACTAGAATACAGATTTTAGTAGAATTACTCAGAACTCAGTATAGAGAAACAGAGATAAAATAAAATGGAAATTAAGAAATTTGAGAATAAAGTAAAATACTGTAGCACTTATCTACTGGGAAATTGAGAATAAGCTGGTGAAGGAGCTAGATATAAATATGTAATGGATGAGAAGATTTCAGAATTTCAAATAAAACTATTCAGACTCTGGAAACTTCATGAATCTTATGCAGGGCAAATGAATATAATTCCACACCTAGAGCTATCATAATGTAACTACAAAACATCAATGAGGGAGAAAAGATCTTAAATTAGCAAATAAATACATAAGATCTTCAAATGAGCAAACATAGGTCTGAGCACTTCCACCAACAGTATTAGTGAAAATCAATGGAATAATATCTCAAAGTATCAACAGCAAAAACTTCTTATCTATACTTGTATAAACATCAAATATGGTCAAAATCAAGAATGAAATACGTTAGTGCAGGCAAACAAAAATTGAGGAAAGAGTGCCAATAGGTCTTTAATCAATAAGAATGAGCCATACAACTTAATAGGAAAATGGGTTTAAAATAAGAATATAGATAAACACTTAGGGTCAGAAGCATATGAAAAGATAGGAAGAAGGAAGAAATTGGGAATGACTGCTTAACGGGTATAGAGTTACCTTTTGGAGAGAAGAAAATGTTCTGGAACTAGATACTTGTGATGTTTACACAACATTGTGAATATACTAAATTCTATTCAAGTACATATATATATTAAAATGGTTAAAGCAGACAATTTTATGTTATGTGTATCTTACCCCAATAAAAAATGCTTACAAATATATATTACCAGAATAATGGTAGTGTATAATTGCTTATAGTTTACTTCATAAACTATAGTATTTTAAGAGTTTTTGATTTCAAGCCCTGGCTTCAGAACTTATTATCTGTGTATTCTTGTGCTATTTATGAGCCCTTCCTTTGCCTCAGTCTCCTTATATGGGAAAACGGAGGTGATTATAATAGTAACTACACTGTGAAGATTAATAATGTAATAAGGGATGGAAAACCTTAACATAATAAGCTGTCAATTTGGTTTATCTATTGTTAATTATAATTTATTATGATCATTAACATCATCATTATTATTATCACTAAGATCTTGCTTCTAATATTTTCTCAACTTAAGGTTTTCACACTGAATTTTTGTACCATCCTTCATTATTCAGGTTTTGGATCAACTCTTCCAGAATACCTTACCTGAAACCTCAGGTTACATCTATGTCTTTCCTCTCCACTTTGCTGGATTGCTGTATATAATACCCCCTTAATATTTATGTCATATTGAAATTATTAGTTTGTCTAGTTTTTCCACTAAAGAGTCAGCTTCACAAGGCCAATGTCTTGTTCAACTTTGTCTCTTGAGTACATACTGTAACATGACACACACACGCACACACACACACACACACACACAGGTTCTGAACTCATATTTGCTCAATTGAACAGTATCATCTCTATGATCGACACATACTTTGTTGCTTTCATTGAATGTATTTTTGTCATTATAGCACTAAAAATGTATGAACCTCTTAAGGTTTCCCACATTAAAGTAAAAGAAGAACTTAATATATTCATTTAGCAAGTATTTAGTAGCTCTAACTGTACAGTACTGGGGCTGTGATAAGTATTTCAAATATTAATTCTCAAACATTTATAGTTCAGCAGTTTATATTAAGTTTAGATGTAAGTACTTTATGAGCCAAAATGAAACTTCAGACACTGACTATAGTCTCCTTGCAGGCTGCTTAGGAGTTACACCGATTCCCAGACAGCTTTTTTTTTTATCTTCCTGGAAAAAAAAAATTCCTTAAATAACAGGAAAAAATGAAAAATTAGAAGATTAAGCAGACACACATGTTTTTTGCAAAGAGCTTCTCTGTCTAACAACATGCTTGTCTAGTACTTAAAGTATGACTCAAGTACCTGGCATGATTAGAATGAGAGGAGCTATGGTACAGTTAACCTGAATAGCCATTATTTTATCAGTTTGGCACAAAGGACCACAGAAATGGTGAGTTACATCAGCAAATCTACTAGGAAATAAAAGCTGAGAAAAGAAAGCATAAGAAGCCATCATTTATGCCCTTGTTAATTCTGAGGATGGAAATACACATATATTAGCAATTGCTTTTTATCCAGATACTGAAAATTATGACATATAACACTATGTCTGACTGAATCCATTTTAATTTTGAATAGTGCTTGACAATTTCAGTGGATACCAATTTAATTGTTGTCAACACATTTTAATTATTATATTCATGCACAGCAGTCATTTCATGAAGCTTTAGCAGGTAAAGGTGCATCAATCAACGATCTTGGTTTGACTATTTAAACAAATGAATTTCCATTTTGAGATACATATAATAAAGAATTTGAACTCTCTTTCCTGCATTTGACTTTAGAGCTTCTTCACTGGGATACAGAATATTTTGCCTTAACCATATATAATAAAATCGAAGCAATAAAGAACACTGCAAAAAAGAGGGATCCTGCAAGTTCTTTCAAAACCAACATACATTTAGAGACATCTCCTTTGAGCTAGTCAGTAAGGAAAGTAATATATTTACTTCTTTAGACTCAGGCATTTGAAAAATTTCTGACACAACAGAGAAACCATTTTTATCTGCCAAGCTTGAATTAAATATCCACACCCTGGAATGACATATTTTGGAAATGGTTTACAGGTCTACCAAGATATCAGCTAGATTAAGAAATGTTTTGGGCGTCCAGAGGATGCTTAGATGGTTATGTCATGACTCAGGAGGCTTGTTCAACTATCTAGACTTTTGTAGAATTAATATAATTTCCTCCGTGAGAGATTATGCTAAAACCTGTGGGAGTTACCAGAGCTGCTGTCTTGTACACAAGATAATTGGTAAAATGGGCCAGAGGGGACTAAAATCTAATCCCAGTTCTATTTCATCCACCAAGAAAAATAGGACTTTCAATAATTTATGTGTGTATTTTCCTTCCACTTGGTGTTCAATACCCACACAGAGTATATCTGCCATGCTGTGAAAATAAAGAAAAGTGAGACTTTAAGGACATAAACAATGTGGATTATAATTATGATAGCCAAAAGTTGAATGCTCTCCTTGTTAGGAACTAACATATATTTATCTATTTAATTTTATTACTCTTCAAAAAGATAATTAACATTATTCATTTCTATCAATAAACATGATCAGGTACTGTGATGAGCTATGTGCTTGGCAAGCTGCTGAAGAATGAAAAAAAAAGAAAATGGCAACAACAAAAACCAACCAAACAAAAACAAACAAACACACCTGGTCTCTCCTCAAAGAAGTTTCACTCCAGTAGTGGAGGAAAATTATACAGTGCCAACTAATGGGGAAGATTTTATAAATGTAGTAGTGGAGGAAAAAAAATCATACTGTGAGATAACAGTTAAAATATATAGTAAATAATTCTGATTGAGTGATCAGGTAATATTATTGCAACTAAAAAAAAATATTTGTCACTTAAAAGCAGGTAAAACATGTGACTCAACACAGAACAGAATGAAATAAGTGAAATTATTTGAAACTGTCAGCTCAATATTAAACTAACAGTTAAATTGAAAATCAGTTTTATTATCATCTAATTTTATTCTTCAAGTCAACTCCACTCAACAAACTAGTCACCAAAGTAAATATCTTAAAAGACAGAGATTACTGATTATATGTGTCAATACACGCAAATAACAGAAAATTTCCTTGCTTCTCTTAAATTCTTTTTTTCCACTATATACATGAATATTCCCAGAGGTGAGTTTAATTTTAATGTTATCTGCATACTCTTGAGATAAAACTTTGGGTCATAAATTCTTTTTAATTGCTGGATTAAGTTTGTTATTGTTTCTTTTAGAATTTTTTCACATTGATACATAAGTGATATTGGACTCTACATTTTCAACTGTCTTTATCTGGTTGGTATCATATTAGTTCTGTACTGCTGAATAACAAATTACTACAAATTTAGTGGCTTAAAAAAACACCCATTTATTGTTCCACACTTTAGTAGGTTAGGACTCTGGGCTGGTTCAAAACTTACAGGGCTGAAATCAAGATTTAGGGGAGGCTGAGTTCTTATCTGGAGGCCCGAGGGTAGAAGCACTTCCAAATTCTTTCAGATTGTTAGCTGAATTCAGCCCTTTGGGTTGGAAGACTGAGGTCCCCATGTCCTTGCTGATGGTCAACATGGGACAGCTCTCAATTTTTTGAAGCTTCCTGCTTTCCTCATTAATGTTGTCCCCTTTATCTTTGAGACAATACAAAGTTGTACTGGTACATGGAATCCTTCTAGTGCTTCAAATTTCTCTGATTTATCTGTTTTCCTGTGTTCATGGAATTAGGTTAGGCCTACCCAGATAGTCTCTGTATCTTAAAGCCAGGTGACCTAGGACTTTACATCTGCAAAATCTCTTTACAGCACTTAGATTAGTATAAGATAGAATATCAGGGATAAGAATCTTGGAGACCTGTCTTTAGAATTCTGCCTACCACAGGTAACAAGGTTTTTAAGGTTTTCTAAAACGAATTAGTTATCATCTTCTACTTACTTTCTGAAAGAATTTATATATGCTCCAATCTTTGAGTATTCAAAAAACTTACTAGTAAAAATCCATTCCTTATTGTAGGTAGAACTTACTGGCAAAAATAGCTGTAGCTTTTGTTCTATTATTTAATTTTATGTCATGTGCGTAGATTCCATTTCTTTAATGATTATATTTCTTGTGCAGGTTTACAATTCTTAGTTCTGGCAAGGTTTTGAATTAATTGGCATAAAGTGACTGAATATTCATTGATTTTTAAATTACCTCTGTATATGTAATCATGCTCCCTTTCAGTCCTAATATTATTTATTTGTGATCTCTCTCTCTTATTCTTTCCTTCTCTCAATTAAAATCTGTATGGGGCAGGCTCTTTTCTCTTTTATTACACTTTTCAAATGAAATACTTTTGACCTTCTTGATCCTCCAAAATTTGTTAAATATTCCTTTGATTCTGAGCTTCTTTTGCTATTTCTTTCCTTTCAATTACTTGGATTAATTTATTTTATTTTCATGACTTTTACATTGGATGATTAGATCATTCATTTTCAGACTTTTTTTTTTCAAACATAAGCTTTAAAAGATATATTTCCCCTCTATTTTAAATGCATTTTACACATTTTGCAATATAGTATTTTGATGACTATTTAAATGATATATCAAAAATATATGTATTTTCTAAAAAAAAAAAAAAAATGTATTTTCTAATTTTTTTAAAGATTATTTTTTGATACAAAAGCTATCTCTATGTTATTTTGTTTTAACTTCCAAACATATCCAATATACATTTCTCTCCTGATGTTGAACTTGATTGTAATGTGGTGAATGTGGCCAAAATTAATTATTCTTTACATTTAAGATGTCTCTATATGTGTTGATACTTGTTTTATGACCAGATAGACAGTCCAGCACTATAAATAGTCCACTATATCTTAAGGAGAGGGACTATTTTAGCATTTTTGAATGTAAGATTCACTACATTCATTAAATCAAGCTTGTTGCTTGTCTTCTACTTGTTTCTATTCTTTTTTTTTTTACTAACTAGATTTTTTAGAAATTTTTTAGATGAGAATTATTCAATAAAATTTGAATGAAAATTCTACTGCAAAATTTATCCATTCAACTTAAATATGTGAATCATAATGTTTAAATTTTCATTCTATGTGACTTTTCATAAAGTGTATTTACAGCTATTAAAATTGTTTTCAAGAACATCTTGTGTTAGGGAAAATATAATATTAAGTAGGAAAAAAGAATGATACAAAACTTCATATGTAGTATGATAATTTTAATATATCAGATTATTACCAGTAATTAAGTTTGAGGTACAAGTGCTTCTTTTTTATAGGTGGGTTGTATTGAAATGTCCTAAAACTTATTTCAATATGGCAGTGTTGAACCTAACTCATAGATTATTTTCTGTAGGAACCTTTTCTTTCTAGTTTCCTGAAAACTCTGTAGACTTCAATTTAATTACTTCAGGTTGGAAAGGAAATATTTTTGTTATACATAATGAAAGTTATCAATGGGATGCATAATATATTAGGAATCAGAAACCTAATAGTTTACCCCTAGTCTTAACATTTACTGTTACAAACTTTCTCCAAGATATTTCACCATCTTAGACGACCCCCTTATATGATTGATTTAATGGTACTGAGTCATGATTATTTTAAAATCATGTAATGTATCAATAGTAGACAATGTGATATATACATTGTTAATTAAATTTCTACCTCTTGGTATCAACAATATCTGAACTAAGTTCTTTTTCCAGATAATAATTCTTCGAAACCTTGAAAATAGCTATTTTGCCTAATTATTGTGTTCTGTTTCTGCCAATGAATAATTGGCCTATCCAGAATAAATGGCAAATTTTTCTGTGAATCACTCTCTTTCTCTCTCTGTGATATAAGACCTGGCCTGGAAAGAGATTTTTTAAAAAATACATGTAAATATTTTATGTTGTGTTAAATTTGCAAAATGACTATGGACATACCTGTAAGTAAATCTACCAGGTAAATCTTAATATGAGAATTATTTGTCACTGATTTTATGAGGGTTGTGAATAAAACAATTAGATTTTTTTCCAATATGTAGGAAATATCACACTGGTCATAAGAGAACAATTCTCTTTCAAAATAAGGATAAGTCAACTTCTTGTCACTTTTGAGTGTAGGAAGATTATGATGCCTGTTGAATAAAGCAAATATTTCTACTGCCAACTCTGATGAGACATATTTCATAGTCATGACCAATCTAGCTATTTTTTTCAATCATATATATTGTTTTTAACTTAGCAACTGCCAGTGGTTACACAATTAAATGTTTTCCATAAGATTGTTTCAAATTGTATCACAAGACACCTAAAAAAATAAGATTATTATATAGGTATTTAGAACTATTTCTTCTTTTAACACATGCAATCCAAAAGGGCTGACTGGATGGATATATTGTGCCAGACATTTTGTTTGTCACTATGGAGTCAGTTAAAAGGCAATATTTCTCCCTTCTTCTCTGCAACTACAGATCCAATCCACCTCAAAAAAAATAATAAAATGGAGAAATTTTACAGATCATTTGTATCATTTATGTATCTTCCCAAAACAGAAAGTGATATTCATGGAATATATGATTATAAAACAAGCCATGAAGTATAATCTATTTTATGATTTTAAATGTGTATATGTTTAAAAAATAAGTCATTTATGTGTTTTAAAATGATCATGGGCTCAAATGGCCTCTTTAAGAAAACATGGGGACTTCCCTGGTGGTGCAGTGGTTAAGAATTAATGCAGGAGACATGGGTTCGATCCCTGGTCCAGGAAGATCCCACATGCTGTGGAGCAACTAAGCCGGTGCACCACAGCTACCGAGCCTGCACTCTTGAGCCCACGAGGCACAACAACTGAGCCCAGACACCACAACTACTGAAGCCCATGCGCCTAGAGCTGGTGCTCCACAACAAGAGAAGCCACCACAATGAGAAGCCTGCACACCACAACGAAGAGTAGCCCTCACTCGCCAAAACTAGAGAAAGCTCCCACAGCAATGAAGACCCAACCCAGCCAAAAATAAATAAATAAATAAGAAAGAAGGAAAGAAAACACATACTCTCTTTCATGTATTGAAAAAAAATATATATATATATGCACATATTCAATGTGACTATTCTATTTAGTTACAAATATTTTTACCAGACAGAAACTTTAACCAAAATGAAAATGCATTTTTCCTGTGACCCAAAGACCTCAAAATACAAAATAAGATTTATTTTTTTAAAATTGGGAACAAGGGTTGAGAGATTCAAGGAAAGAAACATAAATTAGAGAAGTCAATTTTGTTGGAAGCAGTGCCTTTGACAGATTCATGACAAAATGGAAGAATAATTTTTGTTTTGAACAGTAGGTTGAAAGATTAATGGTAAGAAATAGAAAAATCATTTTTATTGGGAGGTGCAGGGTTATGAGGTTTGTGATTTAAGAATCTTATTTTTCTTTATTTTTGGAAACTGAGAATCTAAGAGATTTTTTAAATCCATCTATTTCATTGTCCATGGTTTTTTCCTATAGACCTCAGCTAGTGAATTTGTGAGAGTTAAAGTTAAGTTTGTTGATAGTGTTCCTTCATGCTAAGGTTATGTTAAATCTATCATAAGAAAGTTAATTTACAAATGAATCTTTATTTCTATATCTTTATCTGTTTATGTCAAAGGAAAACATGGGAGACAAGTCATCAAAAGGTAAGCATTTGTGCATATTATATTAAGTTCTATATTTTATAAGCTCTGTTTCCTCATATTAAAAATTGTGTCTTTGTTAACAGGTGATGCATATATAAATTCTATGGATATAAATTCTTGCCAGTAAAAAAAATAATGTAAGACATATTTACCATTAGCATTGCCTGAAGTCAATTCTTAAAATTCCAGAGAGTTAGTCTTTTCAAAGAGCAGTTGAGAAATAATTTTTGGGTCCCTGAATAATTTAAAGATGTTAGAATCTGAAGTCATTGCGTCATATCAATGTGAATTGAAAGGGGTTATATTATGTTATTCAAATTTTTCTATTTACAGTGCTGGCTGTAAAAAGGCAAGCCTTAATATAGTGAATATGTTCATGATACACCTTAGTTGCTATATTTAGACTCAGTAAAACTGAACTTGAGTCCTGACTATTCTAAGTTCTTCCTGTGGGAATCTGACCAGGTTTTTGAAATTTTTAGTCTGTTTTTCCATGTGTAAAATGAAAATAGTGATAATTCATAACTCATTCCCTTTTCATGAGCCTTAACTTAGGCATTGCTTTGAAAGTGATTATCATGGTGTCTATCATAATGTAAGAACTCATTAAGTGGATAGAATTATTTAGCAGTAGTTGTTGTCAGCAGCACTGTAGTAGTGAGAGGTAGTTAATAACAGTTGGAAGAGAACCCAGATTTCCTGTTTCCCCCTATGGCTCTCTGTTAGATATGTCATTCAGCTGAATCTTTCAAAGGACATTTTGAATATATTATTCCTTATTAATATTCTGGAAAGAAGATGCTAATTCAAAAATTCCTCCATATGGCAAGATATTTAGTCTCCCCCCAACCCACCAACTACCATCTTTGTCAAATTTGTTTGTGTGGTACAGTATACTGGAAATGGAATTTACTTGACTTTGAAATGCATAATATAAATATAATTAATAAAATAGCTGGAAATCATCTATAGTCTGAAATTTATTGTTGCACTTGCTATCTGCCTAATTTTAGCTTATATTTTTAAATCCATAAGAATATCACTGAACATGAATGACAAAGTTTATTGAGTTCTTACCATAAATTATTCTATGTAATTCATTTCTATAAGTTACTGAATCATTATAAAAATAATATGACTTAGATAAACTATGAGCCTGGTATTAGTTTTCTAGGCTTGCCATACCCATAACAAAGTATCACAGGCTGGGTGATTTAAACAATAGAAATTTATTTCCTCACAGTTCTACAGACTAGGAGTCCAAGATTATGGCATTGGCCAGGTTGGTTTCATCTTGAGCCCTCTCCTTTGTAGATGGCTGTCTGCTCCCTGTGTCTTCAAATGATCTTTCCTTCATACCTGTATCTTAATCTCTTCTTATAAGGACACCTGTCATATTGGATAAGGGCCTGCCTTAGTGATAATTTAAACTTAGTTATATCTTGAAAGATCCTATCATCTCCCAACAGAGTTGAACTGAGATACTACTGAAGGTTAGGATTTCAACATAAGAATTTTGAAGACACATAATTCATCCTATAAACAATCCCCATTTTTAACAGGTGAGGCAAACAAAAGACAGAGAATCAAATTTGCTGAAGATATGCTGCTAGCTACTCATACATTTGGGATTTAAATCCAGGTAATCTGATAAGAAAGATCTAATTTGTAGTGACAGCTATTCTACTTCTGCTAGAAATGAAGCATCTAATTGTTTTTGCTATGATAAAAAAACAACTATTTTCTTTTCCATTTAGCTAATTCTCTAGGCTTTTGATATATACTATTTTGAAGGGTGGCAGTCACCAAGAATGTTGCCTCCATAACAAGGATATCATGAAAGGAAATGATTTAGTAAACTTTTCACATCCATATAATGTGAATTATCATGTTATATAAGAAAATTTTATTAAGAACAGAGCAGTGGTGAATATTATAATATAAAAATGGAGAGGAAAAAACTGAAAGAAAAGACTCAAAATATAAACAGTTATTTTGTTTCTGTGGAAATTAGTAATGACTTTGAAATTCATTTTTATAAAAGTTAATATCATCTGATAGTTAAGGCATTTGATAGTTTTTGTTGAAACAATATAAACAATCAGAAAATGAATTTAAAATAATTCAAATAAAAATGTTTAGATTTTTCCCAAAAGATTTTAATAGTCATTATGTAATTTTCTCTAGTTCTAAATTGTGATAAAGGTAAAAATAAGTACTTATTGAGGATAAAGTGGGAAGGGGAGAAATTTTAAATTTACATGAGAAATATACTGGTATTACAGTGTAGGGTCAGGTCAGTACATGGAAATAAGCCAACCATTAAGCAGAACAGAATACTTTAAGGACATTTTTATTTATTCAGAAATATTAATTTTAGGCCTCTGTGTAATGGGTACTGGGTATATATTAGCAAACAAGAGAAGGAAAAATCCCTACTGTCATGGAACAAATTCTTCAGCAGAGAGAGAAACAAAAAGAAATAATAAATATTTATATTTTAAGTTAGAAGGTAATGAGTACTCCATAGTAAAATGAAGTAAGGAAAATTAGATAAATGCTGGATGAGGGTGAGATTTTAAATTTAACTTTAAATGAGGTATTCAAAGAAAGTCTCTATGGGAAGTCAACCTTTGAACCACAACTGGAAGGCAGTAAGTGACATGGATATTTGGGGAGAGACATCCTAGAAAGAATAGCAAGTTGCAAAAGCCTTGAGAGAGGAAATGCCTGGCATGCTCAAAAATTAGGAAGGATAGTGTGCTGAAACTTCATAAGCAGAGGGGGTGCTTGAGGTAAAGAAATAGCAGGAGCCTAGCTCCATTTAGGGAACTTAATAATTAGTAAGCAGATAATTTGGCTAAAAATTATTCCAAGCCAGTTGATAATGATATATATACACCACCTCCATAACAATTACTTATGAAGGAAGTAAGTCTTGAAGAGCACTATTTATTAGTTATTTCATACTAAAGTACTTGTTCTTTTTATTTAAAAATATTTATGTCGAGGGCTTCCCTGGTGGTGCAGTGGTAGAGAGTCCGCCTGCCCATGCAGGGGACACGGGTTCGTGCCCTGGTCCAGGAGGATCCCACATGCCAGAGAGCGGCTAGGCCCGTGAGCCCTGGCCGCTGAGCCTGCACGTCCAGAGCCTGTGCTCCGCAACGGGAGAGGCCACAACAGTGAGAGGCCCGCGTATCGCAAAAAAAAAAAAAAAAAGAAAGAAAAAAAATATATGTATATATGTCAAAATGCATCTCATATGATGCAAATGCATTCTCAGTTTCTCTCCAATTTGAAAGTATGAATGTTAGCAGTATATAAATACCCATTTAGCCTTTTAAAAGAGAATTTTTTATTATTGAGGAATCCATCATATTTTAATAGATTATCACTTACACATTGTGCACACCTTAACAAAATTAAAATATTAGAAACCATACAATGCCTGCTCTCATAGCACATTGGAATTAATCTAGGAATCAATATCAGAAAGACATCTGAAAAAAATCCCAAAGCAAGTGGAGATTAAACAATACACTTCTGAATAAAAAATAGGTCTAAGAAGTAATCTCAAGAAAATTGAGAAATACTTTAACTTAAATGAATAAAAATGAATAAAAACCCCACAACTTATCAAAATTTGTGAGATACAGCAAAAACTTAGAGGAACATGTATAAAAGAAGCTCTAGAATCAATCATCTAAATTTCCACTTAGGAAACTAAACAAAGAGAACAGCAATTTGAATCCAAAGTAATTGAGCTCCATTTCAAGAAAAATGATTATTTTATGTAATTTAGTTTAATTAAAGACTTAGTTATGGTACCTGTAAAACTCATAAGTGTGGCAACAAATTAAGCTTGTTTCTAGGGAGTCTTTGTGCGAGAATTAAAGTTTTTGTGCGAGAATTAAATTATCAAAGAAGAGAGGAAAGACTTTTATGTTTTATGTAGGAAATTATTAATGACTCTTTATTAGATAAGTACTTGAAGCAAAATAAAATAGAAGTAAAGGTGGTAGAATTTATCAGTGAAAGTGAAGAAAAATACTGCTGATCCTTGAACGATATGAATTTGAACTGTGAGGGTCCACTTATAAGCGGATTTTTTTTCAATAGTAAATACTACAGTACTCTACAATCTGAGGTTGGTTGAATCCACGAATGTGTAGGAAGCATGGATTTCAGGGCTGACTATAAGGTATAAGCAAATTTTTGATTGCACTGAGTATCAGTGCCCCTAACCCTCACATTGTTCAAGGGTCACTGTAAAGAAAAATGAAACGATGATTCAGTAACTTAAATTTAGTGTTGATATGTAGAAATAAAGGCAAAAGCCACAAAAGAAGAAATATAATTACCTGTTGGTCAAACATCCCCAAAAAACAATTTACCTAAGATAATCCACAAAATGTTCTTACTGCCTACAAAGTAAAGTTAGAAGCTTAGCATTACTCTTGCCACCTCTTTTTGCAAGAACTGGTCTAACTTTACACATCTCTCCTACATAAACTGCTTGAGTCAAACTGTGGTTATTCTAAAAACATTCTAAAAACATTCTGCTAATTCTACACCTCATGATTGTTTATGTCACAAAAGTTTTGTTACTATTGTTTTTGTTTTCTGCAAATATTGTTGTGGTGCTTTTCTTTTTCTCTTCTCCATGTAAATAATATTAATTATCTTTGGAGGTCTCCATTAGTTCTAACTTTTCCATTTATGTTGCACTGACCCCTTTAGTTTATATCAATCCACACATTCCTCTGAAGTTCTTTATAAAACTTTCTATCTATTCTACTTACTATCTATTCAGTTACTTCCTATATAATCTATCTCTCACCTTTAATGATAAAAACTGGTAAGTTTTTTCATTATAAGTGCTTCTACTTCACCTAGATTTTAAACGTTTTAAAGACCTAAACTTTAACGTAAATTAGGTTAACCTGGATGTTAGCTGAATTAGGCAGATTTACAATTTACAGTAGAGAGTTCATAGATCAGGGTAGTGATGTCCATTTACATTCTTTTTAGAGAATACTCACTCATGGATTTATTAATTTGCTTTAAAAATAATTATACATTTCAGTTATTATTTACAGTTTTGGAGATGCAACAGAAATCAGACTTGAAAAGTATCTGCCCTCATAAAGATTATGTTTAAGTGGGCAAAAAGGCAATATGTCTGTGATAAATAAATAAATTTATTTATATTTATGAAGACTCTGTAAAGAAAAAAAAGAAAAAATTTCTGTGAAAGAGAGTGACCCTTTTCTTTGAATAGGGTTGTCAAGAAAAAGAGAGGGACTGTTTTTCAACAAAAGTCAAATAAAGAGGGACTCCCTAGAAACATCACTCCTGAGATTGAAGTTGTCTGAAACAAGCTGAGACAAACATCTCACCTCTGAGAACTTGATAAGCTGGAAATATCCATTCCACTTTGGCATCACCACTCAATATATGTTGAGAAATTGGTTAGAGAGCTTGGTCTGAGTCCCTTGGAATGTGTTGTCACATGAGAATATAGGGACTGATAATTGTTTCTTCTCTGTTCTCTTCTGATATCAGGAGTTTGTGGAGGCATCCTTTGCCATCAGGGTAAGTAAGAATTGTGATGGCGGGAGGCTGGGAAGAAATGGAGAAGTGTAGCTGCTTCCTTCCCTCTAAGAAGACAGAATTAGACTCATGGGTTCCTGCAACTCACATGAAGGAGCATGAAAAATAGAGAAGAAAGAAACAGCCTAAGGATGTTCAGGGGCACACTCAAATAATTAATGGATAACATTATTTGAAAAGGATATTTGAGGGCTTGGATACTTTGAGAAGCTGGAGGGAGACAGGGTTATATACTCTAGAGAATCATTAGTGAAGGAGGAACTTGAAGTGAGACCCTCTAATATTCTCAAAGGAACCACACACCCATCCACACATTATCTTTGTGCAACCACATCAGTAAAAGCCAGTAGAAGGAATGAAACCAGGATGACCCAGAGAGTGACCAAAGATACGTGGGAACACTGACAGATAACAACCTCAACCTGCTCAAAATGCAGGTGTTACACAACAAAATATGCAGGCATTTAGAGTTTTTAGAGAAGGCCTGCCTACAATCTAGCCCATTGGCAGGACAGAATTCACAGTAGGTTCAGAACCAGTTCAGACAACACTGAGCCCTAATCCATTCCCTGAAGTAGTTCTGAGGCTATACATATGTCTCCCCCAAACACATTCCCTGAAGAAAAACTGAAGAGGCTGAAAGAGTATCAGTGGATTAGGACAATTCATTATAGTTATTAGAAAAACAACCCACTCTACTGAGAGTGGCTTAGTAGATAATCCCAAGATGTTAAAAATAATTCCTAGGGAAGCACACATATCTTAATTAAATTAGGACTTCTCTAAACAAGTAAACTCTAAGATTGTTTGCTTTAATTTACAATTCAATTTGGATTTTGACTTCATACGGCCCAACTGCCTTTCACGGTAATAAAAACTGTATCAAGACACTGATGCCACAGTATAGAGAGAACACTTTTACTTCTCACAGTTTTTTTCAGTATTTGTTCCATTAATATTACAGTTGCAAATGAAAGAAGTCCCACCCACTAACTTCTATGTTCAGCACCTTGTATTTAAAGAGAACGGTTGAAGTGTAAAATAATGCATGCTTGTTGCGATATTATAGATGTAATAGAGTCCTTTTTTGCTTTTCAAATAAGTTTACTGTCATTCTGAAAGTAAAATATCTGAATTCTTCCATTGGAAAAAGAAAAGTGATCCTGGTAAAAAACTTACTTTATAGTAATTGGAAAGTTACATATATAGGGATAAATTCACAACTGCCTCATTAAGATATCTTGATAAATTATCCAAAATTTTTAGAAATCATTATACATATGTAATAATCAAATACAATAAGCTGCAGATCCAAGTAGAGCTCTTGTCAAGGCAGGATAGATAAGAACCACAGTGCAATCTTTTCACCTGCCACCATTTCTTGTTTTGTTTCCAACAAATCAGTGATTTTTACATTGTTGCACAGTAGTTCATGACTAAAAGAATCATTATTTTGGAATTATTTAATGTGATGCTTCCACTTCAGTGAAAGAACTAAGCAGTAATAATGAGCAATTAGAAGATACATATTGGTATTGCATCAACCTAAAACATTTTACAAGGAACGTAATGATTCAATTTAGGCTCCAGAGAGTAGAGAATTACAGTCTGCCAGAATTAGGTAGGTTTATCTTTCACTGTATAAATTATCATCATGTGCTCTCTAAAATTACCATCTAAAATGTGGTAATTTTAGGTCTGTAACATATGTGCTATAGAGGAAAAAAAAAAGAAAGAAAGAAAAAAGTAGGTAGATATTCTAAAGAAAGACCAAGATTCTTTCATATGAAAAGTTACACCAGGGACACTGACATGTAAGGAGGAATGGGACTTCCTTTTCACCCAGTAAATTTCAGTTCAATCTGGAAGGAAACTGGATAAGCAAGCAAATTCTTGGACTCTTAGCTGGTGTGCCTTCCCTCTCAGGCGGTTTATCCCACAATATCATCACTTATCAAATGGAAGCAGTGACCAAGAAGATCTCAGAGAGATGATGTATGTGCTCATAAATAAAAAGTAGAAACATCCCAAAGGTGACAAGACAGAATAAATAAGTTTGAAGTGTTCAAAGTTTGAAGTATTCAAAGTGAGAAGCTAAGTGAGATTGCTCAGAAAACAAAGGTAAAAAGTTTGAGGAGACTATGATAAATCAAGCAAGTTTAGAATGACATTTACCAAGTCATAAACTGAAACTAACATAGTGACTAAAAATCCAGTGGGAGGATAGGCTGTTCCACTGAAGAGTGATGATGCAGAAAGAGTCAAAAGAGGCTAGAAAAAGTTCCTGCCACAACTGTACATTCCCTCAAAAATCTGACACATTCTGAAAAGTACTGTGGTTATCTCAGCTGTGTTATAAATGGTTGATAGAGAAATATCTATCCATTTATTTTATTTCAACCTAATTCAATTTACATCTCATTTGTTAACTCCTTGAAGAATTCATCTTCCTTCATTCCTTGTCCAGTGTCTGGAAACGTTTGCTTCCTATATTTATTTGATATTCTGGTTGTTTATAGTAGAAGGGTAATTTTAGTCCTTGGAAACAGAAATCACCTTTAACAATGTTTAGATAATCAGTAATATTACTTTGTTTCAACATACAATGATATATGTTATTTTTAGAAAGAATTCATTTTTGAAAACAGTGTTTGAATATAACCACTTTATAATTCACCAACATAATAAAAAAGTCAAGAAACAAGCATTTCAAAAATATTAAATACTAATTATTTTAAGGCATCATTTTATTATCGAGTGTCCCTATTTTAAGTGATACATTATATGGTTATCCTACTTATAAGTCTTTTAAAAGTAGTTTCAAATCTCCACTATTACACCTTTGCATGTGACAGCTCAGATACGAATGCAGATTGCGTATGTTAAACTAGCAACTCAAATACCACAAGAAAGACTGCCAGATGTGCTTTAAATAGTAAATAATAATTTTAAGTGATGTTCTGATGGAAGTAAAGCACAACCTCTTTTCCATTAAATTATATAGTTACAGAAAAATTAATAGTGTATAAAAACATTAAACTACTTAGTCATCATATGTTAAAAACACTTAGATTCTAGGCTCAGTTAATTATGAATGGTTCTAGTGTTTATGCTTTTATTTATTATGTTTTGTCTTGCTTACCGATATCTGGTAAGATTGCTTCCATTCGCATGGAAAATCAAAAGTTGTAGTATGCAGGCTGCTTTTTTTAATTTTGTAGTATTCTTCCATGTAGAAGGGAAATCTTAGAGCCCTGGTTCCACATACTGAGTGTTATAGAATGTCCCAATTATTAGGGGGAAAAAACCCAAATATAAAACAGTTTCTGAAAGCAGTTCTATCTCCTTTGAAAATCACTGCATAACATTTTATGGGGTTTGCGTTAACTTCCATGAGGTAGAGACTTGTTAAGAGAGAGTAATTTGTTTGGAAATGTGGCAGGATGTGACATAAACAAGTTTGTATTTTAGTGGCTGTGTGCTGGATTAGGAATGAAAGTTTGGCAGGATAATGGCAACAGGCAGAGAGTAGATTGACTAGGAGGTTATTGCAAAAATTTAGCTCAGAAGTTATAGATACCTATGTAACCTGTTTAAATATATCAGCATGGAGCAGAAGGAAAAACAAAAACAAAAAATATGTTTTCTGGCCTAAGATTCAAAACTACATAGGAAGAAAATTGATGGTAATAGATGAAAGGAAAATTTGGAAAAGGAAGAAGAGAAGGGCAACAAAGATAAACTGATATTTTATTCAGGTATTGGAGGAAATCTACCAATGTTCACCTAAAAAGTGGGAAGAGAAATGTTATATTTTGAAAAGAAAAAAGAAAAAAATTTCAAAAATTGTAGTACATTCTAAGAGAGCAATCTTGTAGAAGGACTTAGATAAATGTGGGAAAATAATTTATATATTAAAATAGAAGCAGTGCTTGGATGGGGTTTAAAAGGGGCTATTGATGTTTATTGTGATTATTAATATCTGACGTTCTGTCCATTTTCTTGTCAGTGATACCAAAAAAAGTAAATGGAATGATTCAAAATTAATTAACAGACTTTTCAGTTCCAAACCAATGTTCATGTTTTTAGGAATAAAGGTATTGTTAAAATCTTGGGCTTTCTATTAAATTTACTATGCAATATATCTTGAATTCCACACAATTCTGAGAACTTAACCCTTTTTTTAAATTCCAGGTTGCTGGGGTCAGTGTAACATTCTAAGATTCAGCAGTTCCACAGGATGAGGAAGATGTGGCCACATAAAATAAAGATATATACTTCTATTTATTAAAGATAAATTGTTGGAAAAATACTGTTGGACTATGAGTGCCAGATTTCAAATATTCACTATTAAAGTTATAAATTATTGTTAAGAATGTGAAATCCTAGAAGAAGAGGAGAGGAAGGAGGAAGAGAAGGAAGTATAAGAGGAAAAAGGGAAATTTAAGGATAACAGAAGAAGAAAGTGTTCAGATCTTAAAATAAATGATAGTATATTTGACAAAGAAACCAAAACTCCTGGAAAATGATCTATTAGAATGTCATATCTACATAATATCAGTAGTGTGTCTCCCAAATGGACTCACATCTATATCTAAAAATATATATTTGTGAAAATAATAATACCAGCATTGTAAAAATAAAACAGTAAGAGCTAACATTTATAAAGCATTTGCTATGTATGCATGGTTTAATGATCTTTACAAATGTTAACACATTGAATTCTCACTTAAAATTCTGAGGTAAATATTTTCTATTATTTTTCCATAGGCACATAGATGGTGTCCTCATTGCTTATCACTGAATGCCAGTGGATATCTTTAGCACTTTCAAGTAATGCTTTTTCAGGTAATTTTTTTAAGATGCATAAAAAATGACAAAGGTTCAGGTTTCTTGAGTTTCATTATCTATGGGTTTTATAATGCTTAAGTATCCACAGCATTAAATATGAGGTCATATAGATGGGCTCAAATTGTATCTTTTTAACCTTACATAAAAACTTTACTTAGTTTAATCGTGCTCTTTCATAAAATTAGAATAACTATATCTGTGTTGTACGTTTTTTAAGGATCAATGTGATATTTGTATAATAAACTTATTTACCCACTCAGAACATTAAAAAATGTGATTAAATCTAATGTATGAAAATGCACAAAACTGCTCATTATTGAAAACCTGTATAATCACTACTATAAGATAGACAAAAATTAAGAAAATGTACTTCAAAATTATGAGGATTATTTTGAATAATAAACAAACACATTACAAAATAGTTGATAAAATATTTTAAGTTCTCATGTTCACATATATATGTGTTTGTGTTGTGTACTTCTGTCAATTCATTCAGGCCACTATAACAAAAACACCATCAATTGAGTGGCTTATAAACAACAGAAATTTATTTTTCACAGTTCCAGAGGCGGGGAAGTCCAAGACCAAGGTGCTGACAGATTCAGAGTCATATGAGGTCCTATTTTCTGGTTCATAAGCAGGTATCTTCTCACTGTGTATTCACATGGTGGAACAGACATGAAAGTTGTCTGGGCTCTCTTTATAAGAGCACTAATCCCATTCATGAGGGCTTTGTCCTTGTGACTTAATCACCTCCCAAAGGCCCGAGTTCTGAGTTTTATCACACGGGGATTAGTTTTCAACATATGAATTTTAGGCTATAGCAGTATCTAATAACTTATGTTATGTAGTGTCTTACTAAAGCTAAAGCAAATATTAAAATTTTATTTTTATTAATAAAGAAACACTACCAAAGAAACTGAATGTATGAATGAATAAGGGGTCAAATATGTCTCCAGTTCAGAGATATACATGAGTCAAAATACACTCTTAGAGTTTGCATGAGATCTTGCATTGTCATAATTCAGGGCTTTCAATACTCAAATTTTTTTTTTTTCCAAATTCAGTAATGCCTTTATTCATAATTTAAAAGTTTTTTTTTTTTTTTTTTTTTTTTTTTTGTGGTACACGGGCCTCTCACTGTTGTGGCCTCTCCCGTTGTGAAGCACAGGCTCTGGACGCGCAGGCTCAGTGGCCATGGTTCATGGGCCCAGCTGCTCTGCGGCATGTGGGATCTTCCTGGACCGGGGCATGAACACGTGTCCCCTGCATCGGCAGGCGGACTCTCAACCACTGTGCCACCAGGGAAGCCCTTAAAAGGTGTTTTTATTCTTGTTTCTTTTATAGCTTTTTAAAAGTGATTCTCTCTTCATTTCCATGTCTAACTCCATAAGAGAGTACATTATAATAATGGCCCACAGCCAAACTCTGCATTCCATTCCATTTCATTCTATTCTGTTCCATTCCATTTCTTCTCTTTGGTGTGAAAATATTTTAAGAAATATTATTTAAAAGATAAGGTAAAGAGTTTTAGTATTATGAATAGTAATATGTGTGATGGGGTTAGTCATTAAAGTAATAAATAAAAAAGCTCAAATTTTAAGTATAACAGATATAATTCAAATTTATTCTTAACTTTTCATTTTTAACAAGGGAAGCATAATCCCATATTCTAGCATTATATGTCTTCCTCTCATCAGCGATATCTATCAGTTCTCTACTTTATGTCATAAATATGGCTTTATTTATCTTTTCTTGTGCATGTTTTAATGACTTCCTTCAACTAGATTGTCAGCTCTTGGGGACAAGCGTTAGGTTTGTTTGTTTTCTAACCCCAAAAATATTACGAGATAAACTTGCCCAGAGAAGGGATATAGATTAGAAAATGTCTGGATTACTTTTCTTTAGAAAGTTTAGTTATCTATGATGTAGATATCTAGAATTAAATTAGTACATGAGCCACATACAAAAATCAAGAACTTTTTTCCTTATTATCTAAAGCTACTTAGAAGTAAATATATTCCTGTAGAAATAATTCATATACCATTTTACCAGTAAATTAACCATAATCCATTCCATGCATTGGACAATCAAAACCCAAGGTAAATATCTGCAGTATTAATATAATGATGAAAATAATATTCATCTATTTCTAAATCAACACTCAAATTATTGCTAGATTTCCAGTGCTTTCTAAATCATTAATGTAACCATATTTTCTTCTGGTTTAGAACATGTCAAAGTAGTCCAAACTATTTCCATTTTACACTCTTCCATAACTCACCCTGGATTGTTTTATTTAATCTTCTGCCCCAGCATATCCTTTCCATGTGCTCTTCTCTCTACTGCCATGCCCTTAGCCATGCTACATCAATATAGCAAATATATACTCATTCTTCAAGACCCGTTTTAATTGTCACATCTCTAAAATCTTAAATCCTGAAGCCAAGATCATCTTTCCCTTCTATGAACTTCCACATAATTATGTATAACTATTGTGTAAAAAGGAATTACTGTTCCATTATATGTCTCTTGGGTACTTGAGAGCAGAGTTAAAGTCCTATTAATCATTTCCATGATGTAGAACTGTGCCTAACATGAAGTAGGTCCTTAATAAATGCAATGAATAAATGAGTAGAGTAACCATACTGATTCAGAATGACTAACAAGTGCCCTTTAGGTAATAAGTAAAGTAAAGTTGTTACTTCCAAAATAAGAAAAAGCAATTTTTAATAACCCACAATATATACATTTCTTTTGCAGTAAAGCCCTGTTGTATTAAAGGAAGATTGCTTAATGGGGATTCATTTATTTAAGTATATAAGGCAGATGGGGGACATAGATGGTAGGAGAAGAATTGGATGTGTAAATAATAAAATGTGCAAGCATTCTTCTTCTTAAGAGAGAGACTCTAGTGCATTGACTCAAAAGAGAAAGATATACAATAATGACAGAAAACTCAAAATATGAGAAAAATCAATAAATTTACCATTGAAATAAATCTATCTTTAAACCACTATGTGATGCTATTATGTGACTAGAAGTTTAAAGTAGCCAATGCTAAAGACTTCATTCCAAATATTAAATTAAAAAATAATAATTATTATTTCTAATTTTTTCTATCAAAGTAACTTAGATTCACTTATCATATGAATGGGATTTTGTATGTACAATTACAACATGTGCAAAAAAGAAAAGGTGTAGATGGAAAAGAACCTATAAAATTTGTTCTAGAAATAGTAGCATAAAGTAAATGTGAAAAGCATATCATTAGTAAAAATTTGAATGAAAGTAACAGATTATTTATAAGGATGGTACTATATTTTAAAGTACTGTTTATTTATATACAATAAAACATATTATTTTTGATGAACAGTTTTATGAGTTTAGACATATACATCCAATCATGTAAACACCACCACAATCAAGATAAAGAACTCTCAAATACCCAAATTCCTTCATGATGTCCCCTTTGTAGTCTACATCTTCCCTGAAATCAACTCCTGGAGATCACCGATCTGCTTTTTTTTTTTAACCTATATTTTTCCTTTTTCCAAAATGTCACATAAGTGAATTAATAAAACATGTAGCCTTTTGGATTGTCCACCTTCACTTAGCATGATACTTTGAGATTCATCCATGTTTTTCCACCTATTAGTAGTTCTATCTACTTTATTGCTGAACATCACATACATTTCTGTACTATAGGTTGTCTACTCATTCATCAAGAATTTTTTCATCAAGTACATTTCAGTTTCTACTATCACATTATTTCTAGGATTTAAAAAAATGTGGAAATATTTAGGACCTGCAACATATAAAGTGGAATTTATTTTGTATTTTTATTTATATAAATATTTGATAACCAAATCTAATTTAACAATTTTTAATTTAATTTAATTTAATTTTGGCAGTGCAGCTTCTGGGATCTCAGTTTCCCGACAAGGGATTGAACCCAGGCCATAGCAGTGAAAGCCCAGAACTCTAACCATTAGGCTACAAGGGAACTCCTAACAATTTTTTAAACTAAAGTCATTTCAGTGAATTAGAATAGTGTTAAAATATTATAAAAGAAATATTAAGTAGATGACACATAAATCCATAGAAGATAGATTTATTTTACTTCCTAAGACAGGAATATATATATATATATATATATATATATATATATATATATATATACAAATTATTTTTTACTTCTTAAAATAGGAGGGTATATATATTATATAATATATGCATATATATATTCCTTCCTATCTTAAGAAGTAAAAAAGAAATATATTCATATAGACTATATGTATATATCACCATATAGATAACTATCATTCTTAATATATATGTATATATATATAGCACCACCTTTCTTGCCTATTAAATTCATAGATTTTCTGATTGTAATCTTGTTTATTTTCTTTCTATAGAACACATTTCATTCAATTTCATTAAAAGCACAAGACATAATTATTAAAGATTTATTAATGTTATACATGTAGCACTGTAGTATTTTAATCTGCATTATTAAACTAACTGAAAGTCTTCAGGATTTAAGTGTATTCAACTTAATGCACACTAGTTAACAGAATTTCCACAAAAAAAACATTATTGGGGACCATTTAAAAATGGCAGGTAGCCAGTAATATACTCAACCAAGTTGTTTTTTAAATTAATCTATCCATCTGTCAAATTATATTAGACAAGTTATACAATAATACAGTATTGCTGTCTGCCTGGAATTTGAGGTTCTTTAGAGAAATGCATATGGATGGATATTTAGACAATTAATATTAAATATTGTTTGCCAAATTCTGTTATCTCCAATGGATACATTATAGAGATGTATCTGTCATATTCCCCATAACTTTATTTATATTGGCATTATAAGGTTAAAAATATAAACATATGTTGTAAAATTATTTTTATTTATAATACATAAAGTAACTACAATTGGTTAATGAGGTTTAGATAAATTTTTTTAACATTTACCATCTGCAAGGTGTTACATATATAATCATATATAATATAATCATATTAAAGAGAAAACATGTCAAGTTTTAATGGAATTAAATACTGGATTATCACAGCTGCTTCCTATGATTAATAGTAATGTATAAGAGGAAAGAAAACTGAGTAACACTGTATATAGACATTAATAAAAACAATTTAGATGAAATTGGGCATGTTTATAGATCATTGGAACAGGATAAGAAGCCCAGAGATAAACCCACACACATATAGTCACTTTATTTTTGATAAAGGATGCAAGAATATACAATGGAGAAAAGACAGCCTCTTCAATAAGTGGTGCTGGGAATACTGGACAGCTACATGTAAAAGAATGAAATTAGAAAACTCCCTAACACCACACACAAAAATAAACTCAAAATGGATTGGAGACCTAAATGTAAGGCCAGACACTGTAAAACTCTTAGAGGAAAACATAGGCAGAACACTCTATGACATAAATCACAGCAAGATCCTTTCTGACCCACATCCTAGAGAAACGGAAATAAAAACAAAAATAAACAAATGAGACCTAATGAAACTTAAAAGCTTTTGCACAGCAAAGGAAACCATAAACAAGATGAAAAGAGAACTCTCAGAATGGGAGAAACTATTTGCAAATGAAGCAACTGACAAAGGATCAATCTCCAAAATTTACAAGCAGCTCATGCAGCTCAATATCAAAGAAACAAACAACCCAATCCAAAAATGGGCAGAAGACCTAAGTAGACATTTCTCCAAAGAAGATATACAGATTGCCAACAAACACATGAAAGAATGCTAAACATCACTAATCATTAGAGAAATGCAAATCAAAACTATAATGGGGTATCACCTCACACCAGTCAGAATGGCCATCATCAAAATATCTACAAACAATAAATTCTGGAGAGGTTGTGGAGAAAAGGGAACCCTCTTGCACTTTTAGTGGGAATGTAAATTGATACAGCCACTATGGAGAACAGTATGGAGGTTCCTTAAAAAAACTAAAAATAGAACTACCATACGATCCAGCAATCCCACTACTGGGCATATACCCTGAGAAAACCATAATTCAAAAGAGTCATGTACCACAATGTTCATTGTAGCACTATTTACAATAGCCAGAACATGGAAGCAACCTAAGTGTCCATCGACAGATGAATGCATAAGGAAGATGTGGCACATATATACAATGGAGTATTACTCAGCTATAAAAAGAAATAAAATTGAGTTATTTGTAGTGAGGTGGATGGACCTAGAGTCTGTCATACAGAGTGAAGTAAGTCAGAATGAGAAAAATGTGCAAATGCCGTATGTTAACACATATATGTGGATCTAAAAACACCAAAAATAATTGTTATGAAGAACCTAGGGGCAGGGAAGGAATAAAGATGCAGACGTAGAGAATAGACTTGAGGACACGGGGAGGTAGAAGGGTAAGCTGGGATGAAGTGAGAGAGTGGCATAGACATATATACTACCATCTGTAAAATAGATAGCTGGTGGGAAGCAACCAAATAGCACAGGGAGATCAGCTAAGTGATTTGTGACCACCTAGAGGGGTGGGACAGGGAGGGTGGGAGGAAGATGCAAGAGGGAGGATATATGGGGATATATGTATATGTATAGCTGATTCACGTTGTTATAAAGCAGAAACTAACATACAATTGTAAAGCAATTATACTCTGGTAAAGATGTTGAAAAAAAAGTAAAAAAAAAAACAAAAAACAATTTAGGGCAAAGCACCTGCTAAGTATAGATGGGAGCACTTTCCTCAATTTCTTGCAACTACATTATTACAAGGCTATTTTACTAAAAGAAGGAAAAAAGAAACTGTAATTGGAAAGTGGACAAGAAAATATTAACAAGGGCAATTACTCATGAAAAAAGAGCAGCTACTAAAGTCATAGTCTAAAACGTTCACCTAAACTTTTAGGTGAATACAAAATTATGAATATATTACTTATCAACTTCACTCCATTCATTCCATGTACGTATCAGGCTATGTGCTAGGAAATTAATATTATTGAGAAAAAAATACAGTAGCAACTTTTTGACATGGTAGAATGAATGCTTGGGAGTTATCAGAGTCCAAGAGAAGAGCATAAGCCATTCTGGAGGTAGGAAGAGGAAAATAGAAAATATTCCCAAGAGAGTCTAGATATGAAGCAATGAACAGAACTTAGCCAACAGAGAAGGAGGGAGAAAGTCATTTCAGAAAAATGAAAAAGGGCATGAAAATTATAGAGATAGAAGAAAAGCAGAGTGAATTCAGGAATTTCAATTAATTCAATATGACTGAAGGTCCTCGTGTTTAACTATGAGTCATGGAATTAAATGAGATAAGTAGAAAAAGTTCAGATCAGATAGGACTTTGTAATTTATCCTAGAAACAATAAAGACCCATTTTAGTGGCTTGACTACAGGAAGTAAATAATCAGAATTACAAATTGGGCTCAAACCTTATTAAAATGTTTTGCAGGAAGTCAGTCTGAAGAGAGAACAAGTCTGAGGCTACAGCACTAAATTCTGGTGTTCAGAATTTCACGATGTGCTTTTAGTAGTATTATTTACCAATGAGATTCTCAGCATGGAAGATTCGGTTAAATACTACGTAATTTATGGTACTCTCTGAGATTCACAAAACATTCCGAAGGATCCTACAATTAATAAATATATCTGTTTAACGCACTTCCCAATCTTGTGTGGTTTCTTTGGTTTTTGTTTTTCTTTTTTTGCTATTTTTAACAAGAAATCAGATAGAACCTTGATTCTTCCCTGAGCTACAAAATTATGTCTATAAATAACCACTGCTTGTATCACTGCAGAAGTTTCTCATGCTCCACACATTAAAAATGTGCAAATTTAAAACATGATTTTAGGATGAAAGGTCATCTCACTCCATTGTTGAAGTCATCTAATGGCTTCTTAGCCTACTCCTCTAAAAGTGAAAGACCTTAGTCATTGAACAAAATCTGTAAGATCTCAAAAGCTAATGCCTTTCTGACTTCAACTTCTGTTACTTCTCTTTTTCTCTCTCCTCTAAGCTACCTTCTCTTCCACTCACTTCACTTCAGCCACGCTAAACATATGGCTACTCTTAGCCCTTCAGGCTCAGAAGCCTTCCACTTGCTGTACATCTTCTCTACAGTGCTGTGAGTGCTTACATCACTGCATGGCTCACTCCCTTATAGCATCAGATTTGTCCACTTTATCAAGATTTTCCTCAATCATTCTTTGTAAACTGGCATTCCTCCCCTCATACTCAAGAATTCTCTACTTTTCTTTTATTTTTTTTTTCCCACATCTTTATAGGAGTATAAGTGCTTTACAATGTTGTGTTAGTTTCTTCTGTACAACAAAGGGAATCAGTTATATGTATACATATATCCTCTTATCCCCTCCCTCTTAAGCCTCAGTCTCACCCTACCTATCCCATCCCTCTAGGTTGTCACAAAGCATGGAGCTGATCTCCCAGTGCTATGCAGCAGCTACTAGTCATGCAGTTTACATCTGGTACTCTATATATATCAGTGCTACTCTCTCACTTCATCCCAGCTTCCCCTCCATACCTGTGCCCTCAAGTCTGTTCTCTACGTCTGAGACTTTATTCCTGCCCTGCCACTAGGTTCATTACTACTGCTTTTTAAAATTCCATATATAGGCATTAACACAAGGTATTTGTTTTTCTCTTTCTGACTTACTTCACTCTGTATGATTCTAGGCCCATCTACCTCACTACAAATAACTCAATTTCCTTAGTTTTTATGGCTGAGTAATATTCCATTGTATATATGTGCCACATCTCCTTTATCCATTCATCTGTTGATGGACGTTTAGGTTGCTCCCATGTCTTGGCTGTTGTAAATAATGCTGCAATGAACATTGTGGTACATGACTCTTTTTGAATTATGGTTTTCTCAGGGTATATGCATAGTAGTGGGATTTCTGGGTCATATGGTAGTTCTATTTTGAGTTTTTTAAGGAACCTCCATACTGCTCACCATAACAGCTGTATCCATTTACATTCCCATCAACAGTGCACGAGGGTTCCCTTTTCTCCACACCCTCTCCAGTATTTATTGTTTGTAGATTTTTTGATGACGGCCATTCTGACTGGTGTGAGGTGATACCTCATTGTGATTTGGATTTGCATTTCTCTAGTGATCAGGTATGTTGAACATCTTTTTATGCATTTGTTGGCCATCTTTGTTTTCTTTGGAGAAATGCCTATTTAGATCTTCTGCTCACTTATGGACTGGGTTGTCTGTTTTAGTGATATTGAGATGCATGAGTTACTTGTATATTTTGGAGATTAATCCTTTGTCAGTTGCTTCATTTGCAACTATATTCTCCCATTTTGAAGGTTGTCTTTTTTATGGTTTCCTTTGCTGTACAAAAACTTTTAAGTTTCATTAGGTCCCATTTGTTTATTTTTGTTTTTATTTCCCTTACTCTAGGGGGTGGGTCAAAAAGGGTCTTGCTGTGATTTATGTCATAGAGTGTTCTGCCTAAGTTTTCCTCATAGGAAACATGTTTCCTATGTTTTACAGTGTCTGGCCTTACATTTAGGTCTTTAATCCATTTTTAATTTATTTTTGTGTATGGTGTTAAGGAGTTTTCTAATGTCATTCTTTTACTTGTTGCTGTCCATCTTTCCCATCACCACTTATTGAAGAGGCAGTCTTTTCTCCATTGTATATTCTTGACTCCTATGTCAAAGATAAGGTGACCATATATGTGCATTTATCTCTGGCTTTCTATCCAGTTCCATTTATCTATATTTCTGTTTTTGTGCCAGTACCATACTGTCTTGATTACTGTAGATTTGTAGTATAGCCTAAAGTCAGAGAGCCTGATTCCTCCAGCTCCGTTTCTCTTTCTCAAGATTGCTTTTGCTATTCTGTGTCTTTTGTGTTTCCTTACAAACTGTAAAATTATTTCTTCTAGTTCTGTTAAAAATGCCATTGGTAGTTTGATAGGGATTGTGTTGAATCTGTAGAATGCTTTGGGTAGTATAGTCATTTTCACAATATTGATTCTTCCAATCCAGGAGCATGGTATATTTCTCCATCTGCTTATGTTATTTTTTATTTCTTTCATCAGTGATTTATAGTTTTCTGAGTACCGATCTTTTGCCTCCTTATGTAGGTTTATTCTTAGGTATTTTATTTTGTTTGTTGCAATGGTGTAGGGATTGTTTCCTTAATTTCTCTTTCTGATCTTTCGTTGTCAGTGTATATGAATGCAAGAGACTTCTGTGCATTAATTTTGTATCCTGCAACATTACCAAATTCATTGATTAGTTCTAGTAGTTTTCTGGTGGCATCTTTAGGATTCTCTATGTACAATATCATGTCATCTGCAAACAGTGACAGCTTTCCTTCTTCTTTTCCAATTTGTATTCCCTTTATTTATTTTTCTTCTCTGATTACCATGGCTAGGACTTCCAAAACTATGTTGAAAAATAGTGGTGAGAGTGGACATCCTTGTTTTGTTCCTGAACTTAGGGGAAATGCCTTCACTTTTTCACATTGAGAATGATGTTTGTTGTGGGTTTGTCATATATGGCTTTTCTATATAAAAGGTAGGTTATATATAACCTACCATGAGGTAGGTTCTCTCTATGCTCACTTTATGAAGAGTTTTTATCATATATGGATGTTGAGTTTTGTCAGAATGTTTTTCTGCATCTATTGAGATGATCATATGGTTTTTAATTTGTTAATATGGTGTATCACATTGATTGATTTGCGTATATAGATGAATCCTTGTAACCCTGGGATAAATCCCAATTGACCATGGTGTACGATGCTTTTAATGTGTTGCTGGATTTTGTTTGCTAGTATTTTTTTGAGGATTTTTGTGCCTATGTTCATCAGTGATTTTGGTCTATAATTTTCTTTTTTTGTGATATCTTTGTCTGGTGTTGGTATCAGGGTGATGGTGGCCTCATAGAACGAGTTTGGGAATGTTCCTCCCCTGCAGTTTTTTGGAAGAGTTTGACAAGTATAGGTGTTTACTCTTCTCTGAGTGTTTGATAAAAATCACCTGTGAAGCCAACTGGTCCTAGACTTTTGTTTGTTGGAAGATTTTTTCGAAACAGTTTCAATTCTGTTACCTGTGATTGGCCTGTTTATATTTTCTAATTCTTCCTGGTTCAGTCTTGGAAGGTTATAGTTTTCCAAGAGTTTGTCCATTTCTTTCAAGTTGTCCATTTTATTGGCCTATAGTTGCTTTTAGTAGTCTCATGATCTTTTGGATTTCTGCGGTGTCAGTTGCAATCTCTCCTTTTTCATTTCTAATTTTACTAATTTGAGTCCTCTCCCTTTTCTTCTTGATGAGCCTTGCTAGTGGTTTAACAATTTTGTTTATCTTTTCAAAGAAAAGGCTTTTAGTTTTATTTATTTTTGCTTTTGTTTTCTTTGTTTCTATTTCATTTATTTCTGTTTTGATATTTATGATTCTTTCCTTCTAGTAATTTGGGGTTTTCTTTGTTCTTCTTTTTCTACTTGCTTTAAGTGTAAGTTTAGATTCTTTATTTGAGATTTTTCTTGTTTTCTGAGGAGAGCTTGAATTGCTATGAACTTCCCTCTTAGAACTACTTTTGCTGCATCCCATAGTTTTGGGGTCATCTTGTTTTCACTGTCATTTGTTTCTAGGTATCTTTTGATTTCCTCTTTTATTTCCTTTTCTTTATCTTCAGGTAAAACCTCAGCAAAACAACTTAATAAAGTGGAGATAGGCAACCTTCCAGAAAAAGAATTCAGAATAATGATAGTAAAGATGATCTAAGACCTAGGAAAAAGAAAGGAGGCAAAGATTGAGAAGATGCAAGAAATGTTTAACAAAGACCTAGAAGAATTAAAGAACAAACAGAGATGAAAAATACAGTAACTGATATGAAAAGTACACTAGAAGGAATCCATAGCAGAATAATTGAGGCAGAAGAATGGGTAAGTGATCTGGAAAACAGAATGGTGGAATTCACAGCTGTGGAACAGAATAAATAAAAAAGAATGAAAAGCAATGATGACAGCCTAAGAGACCACTGGGACAACATTAAACACAACAACATTCACATCATAGTGGTCCCAGAAGGAGAAGAGAGAGAGAAAAGGCCCAAGAACATAGTTGAAGAGATTATAGTCGAAAACTTCGCTAACATGGGAAAGGAAATAGCCACCCAAGTCCAGGAAGTGCAGAGTGTCCCATACAGGATAAACCCAAGGAGAAACATGCTGAGACACATGGTAATCAAATTGGCAAAAATTAAAGACAAAGAAAATTATTGAAAGCAGCAAGGGAATAAAGACAAATAACATACAAGGGAACTCTGATAAGGTTAACAGCTGATTTCTCAGCAGAAACTCTACAAGCCAGAAGGGAGTGGCATGATATACTCAAAATGATAAAAGAGAAGAACATACAACCAAGATTACCCTACCCAGCAAGTATCTCATTCAGATTTGTTGGAGAAATCAAAAGCTTTACAGACAAGCAAAAGCTAAGAGAATTCAGCACCACCAAACCAGATCTACAACAAATGCTAAAGGAACTTCTCTAAGTGGGAAACACAAGAGAGAAAAGGACCTACAAAAACAAACCCAAAACAATTAAGAAAATGGTAATAGGAATCTACATATTGATAACTACCTTAAATGTGAATGGATTAAATACTCCAACCAAAAGACACAGGCTTGCTGAATGGATACAAAAGCAAGACCCATATATATGCTGTCTACAAGAAACCCACTTCAGACCTAGAGACACATACAGACTGAAAGTGAGGGGATGTAAAAAGATATTCCACACAAATGAAAATCAAAAGAAAGCTGGAGTAGTAATACTCATATAACATAAAATAGACTTTGAAATAAAGAATGTCACAAGAGAAAAGGAAGGACACTACTGGATGATGAAGGGATCAATCCGAGAAGAAGATATAAATATTATAAATATATATGCACCTAACATAAGAACACCTCAATACATAAGGCAACTGATAACAACTCTAAAATAGGAAGTTGACAGTAACACAATAATAGTGGGGAACTTTAACACCACACTTACACCAATGCACAGATCATGCAAACAGAAAATTAATACAGAAACACAACCTTTAAATGACACAAAAGTCCAGACAGATTTAATTGATATTTATAGTACATCCATCCCCAAATGGAAGATTACACTTTCTTCTCAAGTGCACATGGAACGTACTTCAGGATAGATCACATCATGGGTGACAAGTTAAGCTTCAGTAATTTAAGAAAATTGAAATCATATCAAGCATCTTTTCTGACCACAACGCTATGAGATTAGAAATCAATTACATGCAAAAAAAACGTAAAATACACAAACACATGGAGGCTAAACGTTACTAAATAATCAAGAGATCACTGAAGGAATAAAAGAGGAAATCAGAAAATACCTAGATACAAGTGACAATGAAAACACAATGATCCAAAACCTATGGGATGCAGCAAAAGCAGTTCTAAGAAGGAAGTTTAAAGCTATACAAGCCTACCTCAAGAAACAAGAAAAATGTCAAATAAACAATCTAACCCTACACGTAAAGGAAATAGAGAAAGAAGAACAAACAAAACCCAAAGTTAGCAGAAGGAAAGAAATCATAAAGATCAGAGCAGAAACAAATGGAATAGAAACAGAGAAAACAATAGCAAAGATCAATAAAACTAAAATCTGTTTTTTTGAGAAGATAAACAAAATTGATAAACCATTAGCCAGACTCATCAGGAAAAAGAGGGAGAGGACTTAAATCAATAAAATAAAAAATGACAAAGGAGAAGTTACAAAAGACATCGCAGAAATACAAAGCATCCTAAGAGACTACCACAATCAACTCTATGCCAATAAAATGGACAACCTGGAAGAAATGGACAAACTCTTAGAAAACTATAACCTTCCAAGACTGAATCAGGAAGAAACAGAAAATATGAACAGACCAATCACAGGTAATGAAATTGAAACTGTGATTAAAAATCTTCCAACAAACAAAAGTCCAGGACCAGAGGACTTCACAGGTGAATTCTATGAAACATTTAGAGGAGAGCTAACACCCATCCTTCTAAAACTCTTCCAAAAATTTGCAGAGGAAGGATCACTCCCAAACTCATTCTATGAGGCCACCATCACCCTGATACCAAAACCACACAAAGATACTACAAAAAAAAAAGAAAAGTACAGACCAATATCACTGATGAATATAGATGCAAAAATCCTCAACAAAATACTAGCAAACAGAATCCGACAACACATTAAAAGGATCATACACCATGATCAAGTGGGATGTATCCCAGAGATGCAAGGATTCTTCAATACACACAAATCAATCAATGTGATACACCATATTAAAAAAATTGAAGAATAAAAACAATATGATCATCTCAATAGATGCAGAAAAAGCTTTTGACAAAATTCAACACCCATTTATGATAAAAACTCTCCAGACAGTGGACATAGAGGGAACCTACTTCAACATAATAATGACCGTATATGACAAACCCACAGCAAACATCATTCTCAATGGTGAAAAACTGAAAGCATTTCCTCTAAGATGAAGAACAAGACAAGGATGTCCACTGTCACCATTATTTTTCAACATAGTTTTCGAAGTCCTAGCCATGGCAATCAGAGAAGAAAAAGAAATAAAAGAATACAATTTGGAAAATAAGAAGTAAAACTGTCACTGTTTGCAGATGACATGATACTATACATAGAGAATCCTAAAGATGCCACCAGAAAACTACTAGAGCTAAAAAATGAATCTGGTAATGTTGCAGGATACAAAATTAATGCACAGAAATCTCTTGCATTCCTATATATTAATGATGAAAAATCTGAAAGAGAAATTAAGGAAATGCTCCCATTTACCATTGCAACAAAAAGAATAAAATACCTAGGAATAAATCTACCTAGGGAGATAAAAACCTGTATGCAGAAAACTATAAGACACTGGTGAAAAAATTAAAGACAATACCAACAGATAGAGAGATACCATGTTCTTGGATAGGAAGAATCAATATTGTGAAATGACTATACCACCCAAAGCAATCTACAGATTCAATGCAATCCTTATCAAATTACCAATGGCATTTTTTACAGAACTAGAACAAAATGTCTTAAAATTTGTATGGAGACACAAAAGACCCTGAAGAGCTAAAGCAGTCTTGAGGGGAAAGAAAATGGAGCTGGAGGAATCAGACTCCCTGACTTCAGACTATATAACAAGGCTACAGTAATCAAGATAATATGATACTGGCACAAAAACAGAAATATAGATCAATGGAAGAGGATAGAATGCCCAGAGATAAACCCAAGCACCCATGGTAAACTAATCTATGACAAAGGCAGAAAGGATATACAATGGAGAAAAGACAGTCTCTTCAATAAGTGGTGCTGGGAAAACTGGACAGCTACATGTAAAAGAATGAAATTAGAACACTCCCTAACACCATACACAAAAATAAACTCAAAATGGATTAGAGACCTAAATATAATACTGAGCACTATAAAACTCTTAGAGGAAAACATAGGAAGAACACTCTTTTTACTTTCATTACTCTAGGAGGTGGGTCAGAAAAGATCTTGCTGTGGTTTATGTCAAAGAGTGTTTTTCCTATGTTTTCCTCTAAGAGTTTTGTAGTGCCTGGTCCTACTTTTAGGTCTTTAATCCATCTGGAGTTTATTTTTGTGTATGGTGTTAGGGATTTTTCTAATTTCATTCTTTTACATGTAGCTGTCCAGTTTTCCCAACACAACTTTTGAAGAGGCTGTCTTTCCTACATTGCATGTTCTTGACTCCTTTGTCATAAATTAGGTGGCCATATGTGCATGGGTTTTTCTCTGGGCTTTCTGTGCTGAATCATTGATCTATATTTCTATTTTTGTGCCAGTACCATACTCTTTTGATTATTGTCACTTTGTAGTGTAGTTTGAAATTGGAGAGCCTGATTTCTCCAGCTCTCTTTTTCTTTCTCAAGATTTCTTTGGCTATTTGGGGTCTTTTGTGTTTCCATACAAATTGTAAAATTTTTTGTTCTAATTCTGTGAAGAATGCCATTGGTAATTTGATAGGGATTGCATTGAACCTATTTTCTTTTCTGATTGTTGTGGCTAAGAGTTCCAAAACTATGTTGAATAAGATTGGCAAGAGTGGACATCCTTGACTTTCTTCATCTTAGAGGAAATTTTTTCAGTTTTTCACCATTGAGTATGTATTTTCTTATTTATTTTCTGTTTGGATGATCTGTCCATTGGTGTAAGTGGGGTGTTAAAGTCCCCTACTATTATTGTGTTACTGTCGATTTCCCCTTTCATGGTTGTTAGCATTTGCCTTATGTATTGAAGTGTTCCTAGGTTGGGTGCATAAACATTTATAATTGCTATATCTTTTTCTTGGATTGATCCCTTGATCACTATGTATTGTCTTTCCTTATCTCTTGTAACAGCCTTTATTTTAAAGTCTATTTTATCTGATACGAGTATTGCTACTCCAGCTTTCTCTTGATTTCCATTTGCATGGAATATCTTTTTCCATCCCTTCACATTCAGTCTGTATGTGTCCCTCTAGGTCTGAAGTGGGTCTCTTGTAGACAGCATATATATGGGTCTGTTTTTTTATCCATTCAGCCTGTCTTGTCTTTTGGTTGGGACATTTAATCCATTTTCATTCAAGGTTATTATCAATATGTATGTTCTTATTACCATTTTCATAATTGTTTTAGGTTTGTTTTTTTGGTCTTTTTCTTCTCTTGTGTTTCCAACATAGGGACGTTTCTTTAGCATTTGTTGTAAAGCTGGTTTGTTGGTGCTGAATTATCTTAGTTTTTGCTTGTCTGAAACGCTTTTGATTTCTCCTTTGAATCTGAATGAGATCCTTGCTGGGTAGAGTAATTTTGGTAGTAGGTTTTCCCTTTCATCACTTTAAGTATATCCTGCCACTCCCTTCTGGCTTGCAGAGTTTCTGCTGAAAAGTCAGATGATAAACTTATGGGGTTTCATTTGTATGTTATTTTTTTGTTTTTCCCTTGCTACTTTTAATATTTTTTCTTTGAATTTAATATTTGTTAGTTTGATTAATATGTGTCTTGATGTGCTTCATCTGGGGTTTATCCTGGATGCCATTCTCTGTGCTTCCTGGACTTAGGTGACTATTCCCTTTCCCATGTTACCAAATTTTCCACTATAATCACTTCAAATATTTTCTCAGACCCTTTCTTTTTCTCTTATTCTTCTGGGACACCTATGATTCAAATATTCGTGCATTTAGTATTGTCCCAGAGGTCTCTGGGATTGTCTTCAATTCTTTTCATTCTTTTTTCTTTATTCTGCTCCTCAGATGTTATTTTCACCCCTCTGTCTTCCAGCTCACTTACTCATTCTCCTGCCTCAGTTATTCTGTTTTTTATTCCTTGTAGTACATTTTTCATTTCAGTTATTGTGTTGTTCATCTCTGTTCTTTTGTTCTTTAGTTCTTCTAGATCTTTGTTAAACATTTCTTGTATTTTCACAATCCATGCCTCCATTCTATTTCCGAGATTCTGGATCATCTTTACTATCATTTTTCTGAGTTGTTTTTCAGGTAAATTGCTTATTTCCTCTTCATTTATTTGATCTTGTAGGTTTTTACTTTGTTCCTTCAACTGTGACATATTTTTTTGCCATCTCATTTATTTTTATTTTTATTTTTCTGATAAGTGGGATTGTGTTCCTGTCTTACTTTTTTTTTTTTTTTTTTTTTTTTTGCCTGAGGCTTCCAACACTGTAGTTTGTAGGCTGTTTGGTAGAGCTGTGTCTTGGTGTTGATATGAGGACCTCCAGGAGACCTGACTCCAATGAATATTCCCTGGGATCTGAGGTTCTCTGTTAGTCCAATGGTTCAGATTCAGCACTCCCACTGAAGGAGCTTCTTCCCAACCCCCATCTTGTGAACCAAGATACTGCAAGCCACACAGAGAGGGAAAAATAATAAAAGGCAGGGGGAAGAACAATAACAAAGTTAAAAGTAAAATTAGACTAGGAAACTAATAGATATGTTATAAAGACTATAAAAATCGAAATATAGGTGAAACAGCAATCAGAATGTAAAATAGAACCACAATAGTAAAAAGGAGGAGGAGAAAAAAAAACTAAGGTGGAAAATGGCTTGGCTGTGGAGGTTGAGGACTAAGCATGGGTGGGGTTTGGGCAGTGGGCAAGGCTTATGCTTAGGACCCACACGGCTGGAAAAGGTCCTGGAGGTGTCGGGTGTGTGGGTTAGGCTCAATGGAACAAAAGGGGCCTCCTGCCTCTAAGAGGGTGGAGGATCTCACTTGGGAACTAAGTAGGTTTCCCTGAGTTCAAGTGGATGGGGCCAATGCCCTCTGCTCCTCTCCCTCTCTGGTCCTGGAGGCCCCTCCTGCCTGCTTCTCCTGATCTCCCCCTCCCAGCCTCCCTCCTATGCCCCCAGGTCCTACGTGGCATGGAGGAGGCTTTGGAAGGTGGGAGACTGGCCTGGGAGCTCAGTAGGTTTCCCAGGTTTGAGTGAGCAAGGCCAACACCCTTCGCTCCTCTCCTGCTCCTCTGTCCTGGAAGGTCCCTCCTGCTTGCTTCTCCTGATCTCCCTGGCCTCCCTTCTATGCCCCAAGGACCCACACGGCCTGGAGGGGGTCTCTGAGGGCATAGGACCCAACCTGAGAGCTGAGCAGGCTTCTCTGGCCGATTGGGCAAGGGATACATTGGTGCACTACTCCCTGATCGGAGACCCCAAGGTTACCTCCAGGTGTGGGAACTACTCCCTCCCTTTCAGACACCCTTCAGGGATGCCAGCCCTGTCCAGCCTTCACTTAGCCTATCCCCTCAGTCCCCTTATGTCCTACCAGTTCATTTGGGGGTTCCTCCTGTCACCTTGGGCATCTAGATCTCCCACCATTGTCCTGTGGTGCCTTAGTTGTGGGGAGACATGAAATCCATGTCTTTCTACACTGCCCAAGTACACATATTAAAGAAATAATAACCTGCCACTTAAAAGCCTTGTCACCTTGGACAAGTAAATCCAATCAGAATCTAATACTTAGTTTGAAATAGAAATAATAAGAGGGAAGTATCTACTTCGTAGGGTTGCAATAATGACTAAAAGAGCTAATGAGTGCCTGACATATAGTGAGAGCTCAGTAAATATTAGTTGCCAAGTTCTCATTCTTATAATCCCTTCTTCTCATAGAAATGTTTCAAGATTTTAAAACAAATGCAGATAAGCCCAGATTAAGGGAAGGCTTCCTGAAGAAATGACACTAAAGTTAGACCTGATTGTAGAATAAGGATTAGATGGTCACTTTAGAATATTTCAGGCTGAGGAAGCTGTATGGTTGAAAGACCCTGGGGTATAAGAGACTACAGCAAAAACCAGAAGGGAGCTTCAAGAGTCCATTGAAGAGAGCAAGAAGGACAGTGAACAAATTTCACTGCTATGTCAGACAAGAAGTGTCCATTCAAGGTCTTAACTTCTTGAATGCCCACTAAAGCCTTTGTATTTTATCTAAGGAAAAATAAGATTCTAGTACAGAATTTTTGTTTTTGTAACAGAAGTGTCATGACTGCATCTTTGTTTCTAAACACTGTGTTGCCTTCACTTTTATGATGTCCAAGCCCTTGAGGTCCAGGGTATTTTGGCAATGGTATGCAAACATTGGAACTCTGGTGGTGGCATGGGGCACTGCCCCTTTAACTTCTAAAATTAAAATGGCGTTACTCTAAGGAGTCTGTAGAAATTCTGTAAACCTGGCTTCTTTTCAAGTACAATTTTCTTTGTCAGCTACTTACAGTGGATAAGTGACCCAAGCAACTCACCTCATTTTGGCAAAGACCCTGGTGCCTGGCATCCTTCTCTGTGTCTACAATCTGATTAGGAATGATGTGATCTGAAGTCCATTGCTAAGTGGAGAAAAAAAAAGTACTAAAAAAAAGGATGATAATAAATATGGATAATTATAGTACAAAAATAATCTCATGACCGAGTTGAAATAATTTCTAAAACTAAACTACAGAGAAATATTCTAAACAAATTTTAAAATAAATATAATCCTCCCTTTCCAGAAATATTTTCCACATGTGTATGATTGGTGGAAGTTAAATCACGTTTCTCATATGTTCCCAAATTATCTTTATGAGAAGGAAGAAAGGGTTGGAAAGAATTCTGTTATTTCATAAAAATATGAGTGAATAGGAAGTTCTATAAAAAATATTGACTGCCAGATTTCAAGACCCTCCTTATATTATTTAGTAAATAAATGCATTTATATAAAATAAATTATATATGTTAAATAAATTAATAAAACATAAATAAATTTAATAAATAAAGGCTCCAACAAATTTCTGGAATCATCATCGTATACTAACATTTTTTGTGCTCTGTTAGCTATTATAAACATGTCTTTTTTTTCTGGTTCTATAATTGTAGTAAGAATCAGCATTCTTTGAATTTTAGACACTTGTATCTTCCAAAGGAATTATGTATAATTATATGTCCCATTCATATTTTAAATTTGACATTTAAAGTTTAATTTGAAATATATATTGAGAAGATTTAAAATATTTCCATTCAACTTCACCAATAGAATTTTATCTTTGTGAAATATAATGTTGGCCTAAAAAACTATTTACCACCATATCATTTTCTCTTTAAATAGATACACAAAATATGTATTATTTTTAACAATTCCTGTGACAATAGGTATTGTACTACATAAAACAAACCTTATGCAAGGAGTTTTTATTTATTGGTAATTGATCAATATAAACATAGGCTTAAATACAATTATTTTTTTAAATGTCAAATTTTGTTGGGAATTCTTCTTTTAATAAGATAAAAGAGATTCTCATTTTCAATTAGTTTTTTGTATTTGTGAATGAAGCTTACTTATATTGCTGGAATGTGGCTGAATTTAGTATCCTTTTCATTTTTATTTATTGTTTTAAATGTAAATTCCTAGACAATCTATGAAAACAATGAACATTTTTATTACCAAGATGCCACCCAGTTTTTTGAAATCCTTTTGAGTTATAGAGCAAATCTCACAGAATAATTAATTATCAAAAAAGACCTTAAGGATATGTCAGCTAATGACTTGATTTGGACCTCCTTGATTTGTTTAGGGTAGACATTTTGAAACCACCTCTTTGTAAAAGCCACAAAGGAAACAAATAACCAGTCCATATTACTTCCATATGTTCCTCTATTTGATGACCTAGAGATATTTGTGTACAACAATGGTTGCACACAAATGGTACACATGTTTCAGACCTAAATTCTAAGGTTGTTAGGAGGTGTGTGTGTGTATTTGCAAGTTTGAAGAACACTTGAGAAAGAGAGAGGTGGGTGAGGAGAAGTTGCATCTCATCATGAGAGTGAAATTTTAGACATTGATTTTTGAAAACATCATACATGAATGTTGAAAGTCTGGAAATTGATTCCCTTTACACCAATTGTGTGCAAATATCTATTAGAAAACTATCATACACCCATATCCCTTTTTAAAGATCCCTTATCAATCACCAAAGACACAGTAATGTGTCTATACCATTCCATAAAGTAAGAAGGCCACTGTTCTCACTTTTCTTATAATGGAAAGGAAACACTTAAATCCCTAAAACAAATCCCAGACTCCCTTCCCCACTTTGTTATTGGATTAGATTACTTTTACCTTTTATATCAATAGAGTAATCTATGTGAAAGCATATTGAGAAAAGCAAACTATTACTTTAATGTTGTAATTTTCAAATGAGACAGAGTGAAGTTAAAAGGGTGAGGAGGTACAAGCCAGAGGACTTACCTTCATTTTTTTCTTTTTAAAAAATTTTTATTTTATATTGGAGTATAGCTGATTAACTACATTGTGTTAGTTTCAGGTGTACAGCAGAGTGATTCAGTTATACATATACCTATATCTATTCTTTTTCAAATTCTTTTCCCATTTAGGTTATTACAGAGTATTGAACAGTGTTTCCTGGTACTTATACAATTCTCTCTCCCTTTTCAAAGTTATACAAACTCTCTGAGCCACAGTTTACTAATTTTTTTTAAATTAGGTAATATTTTCTATAACTCAAAAAAGTTTCATCTGAATGGAAAGAAATAGCTTTAAAAGATAGAAATGAGTCTTTCTAAAAAGCACATAGTTTGTTAAAGGACCCATACTTACTGTTTCTAGTATTCTTATGTTCATTCACAAGAATTGGTTATTTTTGTTCATCATTCATCCTTCAACCATAACTTCCCATCAATGTCTCCTGAAAAAAAAATAACAGCAAAATTTTGTGTGCTCACTTTTTCACTACCATTATTTCAAGTATAAATTCCTGTGGTTAAATTTGAGGAGGGAAGAGAAAGGAACACAAAAATATAGTGTTTGTCCTGTGCTTTTGAATGGGGGCATTTGACAGAGGATTATATACAACTGTGTGTATATACTACATATATAAATAATTAGTATATATAAGTAATAAATAATATATATAAGTATATATGCTTCTGTGTATATCCATACTTGTATACATATCCACACTTTTGTTCTTTTAGGCTATTTCTAGTTAAATCTTTAATCAGCTCACATCTGTTTCCTGAAATGACCTCAGCTATAAGATACAGTCATGGCTAAGATAATAGTCAAAAGAATGAGCAGAAAAAGAAAACATTGACTGTTTGACATGAATCTTTATAATTGTCATCTCACACCATTCTTCTGCTTTCCTTTGAAATCTGAAAGGGAGGTCAAGGGCTAATGTTCCAAAAGAAACCTGTCTAAAGTTTAGTCAAGCTGAGAGGAATGTTAAAATTGTCTTGTCAATAAGCAGCTTGGAAAACACACTTAATATCTGGAGTTTCACCTTTGATATTAAATAGCATAGTAATAAGTAATGACAAATGTTCTTGCAAGAGGCAGAATTAGAGGTTAGGAAAGATATTTGGATACAGTTATGTAGACGTGAAATCATTTGTGATTTATAATATATGGCTAGAACTTATTAAATTAAAATACATTAAAATGGATTATTGTGTGGGTTTTGGTTGGGCGTGAGCAAAAGGTAGCTAAGGGGACAAAGACTGTCAGAGAAAACTAGCTATTAATACAACAGACAGTGAGGATAATCAAAAAGTTCAGTTAATTATTATTCCACACTCAAAAATTCAGTGGAATTTCAGTGCTGCTATATTTAAATATGAAAATCTACTTCCTTTATATTGATGGTGCATTAATTAGAAATACTTGGGTGCAGTCTTTGTTAGAGCTGGAGTCAAAACTCTTGAGCCTAATGGAAAATTTAACGATTCAGCCTCACTTTGGCACATATGTAAGCACAAATACAGGTTTTAAGTTCTTTGAAATGAAACCAAGATCATTGTATTAATAGAAAGGTAGGGGCTTCCCTGGTGGCGAAGTGGTTGAGAGTCCGCCTGCCGATGCAGGGCACACGAGTTCATGCCCCGGTCCAGGAGGATCCCACATGCCGCAGAGCGGCTAGGTGTGTGATTCGTGGCCTCTGGGCCTGCACGTCCGGAGCCTGTGCTCCGCAATGGGAGAGGCCACAGCAGTGAGAGGCCTGCGTACTGCAAAAAAATAAAAATAAAAAATAGGAAGGTAGCTCCACAGGTCTTCAAAGATCTGTCTTCGGTGAGATTCACTCAGAGTATGCTCTATTTGACATTATTACAGGACTTTTATTTCTTAAATTACTTAAAAAAAAGATCAAAAATATTTATTGGAAAGCTTTTAATATTGAATATAACCCTACTCTTAAAATATAAAAAGTGTACCTAATAGATTTTGACTATTGTGAAAATAAATACTAAAGCCTATAGTAAAATAATACTTGATGAAGTACTGCCATCTTTTGGTTGTATAAATTAAGGATATAGAAACTATAAAGAAGTTAAATATCCAAGAATGTGACATATACATCTTAAGTTCAGAAATTCAAGTGTTTATAATGGCAAAGAAAATAGATGAAAAAAAATAGATTTTAGCCAATATAAGCACAAATCTCAGCAACAGAATTCTCAAAGGAAAGTTTTTGAAATACCAATTTCAAGCCTGTAGGTGTAGGTAAAAAGTAAAATAGAGCTTATGTTATTTAGAAATCTTGTTATTTGATTCTTTGCTCCATATGAAGTAAGTTGCTTATGATTAAAAATAGGCAACTTTAAAAATAACATATCTATTAATATCTGTGATTTGGAAGTAGATGTGTGAAACAGTGCTTACTGAAGTATAATTATTCAGCATTTACCAAGTTTTCTGGAAGCCAAATTCATGCCATTAAAGTTAACCTATAATAATATTTTTAAAACATTTATTAAATCCAGGCTATGCTTGCAATACAGGTTATAAATCTAATAAAAATCCTTAAAAACCCACATTTTTCATTTTTTCCAATTGATGATGTAGAATAATTCAGCAGTCTGACAGTTACTCCAGAATTTGCTATTGTTTTCAGTACTTTAATTATGCTTTTACGAGAACAATGATTGGAAAGCTTAAGTTTCTTTCTAAGTCTTAATGGTAAGCATATAACATCACATCTATATTTGAGAAATCAAGGTGTCTCTCTAATAGAGCTTATATTTACAAGAAAGTCAGTCTAAGCAGATTGCCTGCTCTATTTTAACTGAATCTTCCTTATACAAATCAATTTGCTGTACAGAGTATGACAATTAAATACTTTTTATTACACACTTAATTGGTTATTAAACATAAATTATATAAAGTGAGGGCTTGCTGAGAAATGATTTAGAATATATGGCTATCGAAATATATAGTAGTCATGCTTCTAAAACATTTTATATAATATTTGTGATTTCAATGAAAATATAAAATTTCTATAGCATATTTTTTAAAGTAGAATCTAAGTGATAATTAGATTCTAATTATCATTTAGTAAAATCTAAATGATAATTATTTCTTAAAGAAAGATAAATCTACTTCAATTTGAAACCAAAACTCAATTTTGTGATGTTTTAGTATTATAATCAGTAGTTTGGAAAAATTTATTTTTCTTTTTAAACATTCATAATTATAAATTAATTTTTCTCCTAAAAGCTCTTCCTTACCTTGAGATTATAATCAACAAAATTTCACCACATTTGTTCTATAATCACATAACTACATTGCATTCCCAAAGGACTCAAGCAGAACATTTTTACAATATTCACTGCCCATTTGATTCAGAATCTGAACATGTTATTACATGTCTATTTTGCAATTCATATGGAAGTGCTGGGCCATTCCAAGACAGTGTTGAATATTTTTCAGAAATTGTAATAATTTTGTATGATGTCTTGTGAGTAAACTTGTCTCCTTTTTTAAAAAAAGATAAGTTCTGTCTCTCCTTATTTTTGCCCCCTATCTTTTTAAAATTACTATATTTTTAAAATTAAACAAATAGGTCTTCACGCAAATCCTCCCTTGAAATCTAATATATTTAATGTGCTAATAGTTTAATTTTTAACTTAATCATTAGTTGGGTGTCAACTAAGATTATTCACATATTTGCTTTCCTCATAAGGAAATTTCCTTATAATTTTAGCTGTAAACGTAAGTAAAATTCTCCTGTATGTATGTATTATTTTATGCAAGTAAATAATAACCAGCTATTCTATCCATTCCAAGCAATGTTAATATTTAACAATGCTTGCCTCCTTCTTTTGTATTTAAACCTTATTAAATATCTTTGACCATTTAAGTTGAGTGTATAGGTTCAAGAAATTCTAGTTCAAATATCTAAAGGTAAAGCATGGAGTCAGGCTTCCTCTAAGACATTCTCTGATGCTAAATGGATATGGCTTTTACATGATAAAATGTAGTACCAATATTAAGCCCTCTACTTAGTATCTGTATTTTTCCCTCTTTATGTAATCAATCATTGCTAAGGTTAAGTTTGTTCAGGCATGTGGCACAACTGTGTTACATAAGATAGAAGAGGAACTATGTTAGGGATTTTCTGGGGAAATATTTATTTATTTAATTTTTTAAAGAACTATATCACAAGGCAGATGCAATGTCTTTATTCCAAAAGTTGGTTTGTTAGACTGTATTGCTGGGTGCTGTTCTCTCTCTTTCTCTTCTGACTGTGAGAACTGGCTTTTACTCTTAAGAATCAAGGTAGAAATCTCTCTGTCTTCTATCTTATCTGCCTTACGATATTTTACTTAGTATTTTAAAATATCTAACCTATTTATATAGGTTAAATAGGTTATGAATCTCAGAGGAACAAAAAAATGGGTTAACACTGTTGTGTATACTCATTGCTCTTGCCTAAATTCCTCTGCTTTCTCCTTTTAGGTAAGAAGTGTTTGTATCTAAATCTGACTTGTTTATCAAAAGTTTATCCTAAAGTTTCCTCTTGTAACTGAATCATAGAACCGCCAAGTGATGATCTGGATGTTAATTTTATAGTCCCCTATTGATTTCATCTTAATTATAGTAACAGCTGAAGAAGTGTGGGAAGGAGACACATAGGTGACAGGGGTTATCTGTTGTAGGGTAAATTTACATTCAAGATTATAACTAGTATTCATATATAATCTCTTTGAACCAACAATATCTTATTCTGGACAGTTTTATATCATTAACTGATTCTTTATTACCCTGTTCTATTCCATACACCATACATACCACCGTTTGTTGAACTCATCACTTTCATAAATCAGAGCTTTTTACACCATCTGAAGAAAATTCTCTCTCTGCTTTGTGTATGCTGGATTCATCAACCATTTCTATGGCTCTAATAATTTCAAGGTAACATGCTACTTCACAGAAGTGTGTAATGCTGTAAATTAAGGATAAGTTTACTCCAATATCTGCCATGTAAAATATCTTCTACAGGTACCTAATGCTTGTGACAGACTCCTTGATTCTACACAGAGATGAGTGATACCTAGACTTCCATAACAAATGGTAAGAGGAAAGATTCCAGATTAAATGAAACCAGAAGAAATATACTAAAACACTTAACCTGATATTTCCCAATCATATATTTCCTAAGTTAAAGTCCTTTGAGGTCTTGTAATGTTAATTTAAATGTTCATATTGAGATATTCCTCATAATTATTTGAAAAAAGATTTATAAACACTTCCTTAAAGATTGTTTTCACATGTCTCAGTCTATTCTCTGGAATATGTTCAAGCATGATAATTTGTGGGATGCACTAATTTGAGTAAGTGACCAAAAGTTAATCTGATCAAAGTGTATTGATTATTTTATATGATTTAATAAAAATAGATAATAAAAGTTTATAGAAATGTATTATTACTACTATTTTCAAATAATAATTATACACCATTTCAGTGTGTATCTTCACTGTGATTGAATAAATCAATTCATAAAATCCACTTGGCTGGAAAATGTTGCTGGTCTCTTTTACTGTTTTGGCTCATGATCAATAAATGCCATAAAGTAAAATATAAAAGGTATGTTCTTTGGATTCTAAATGTAGAGAATAAAAACAAAGAAAGTAGAAGATTCGGTTAATCCTGTCATTATTTTCAGTGAAGTTGTTTCTAGACTGACAGGGAAATATATTTTTAGACAACAGAAAGGAAGTAAATATAAATATGATCTGCAAAGAAGTCATGATAGCAAATCTTAGCACCTTTGATTAGTAAGAAATATGACAATGGTGGAAATAAGAAAATAAGTTATACAAAATGCAGAACAAACACAACAAAATTATGTTACAGTTAAAGGTGTGTTATGAGTAAAATGAAGGTGAAAGATTATTTCATCTTATTTAAAAAATGGAAAAACAATAACCAAACATCTGAAGGTGAAAATTTTCATCAGTACACCTTGGGTTTATTATTATCTATCATGCATTCTCTAAAATTCAAATAATTTTATCAATTTGCTTCATCTATTTTAAATTCAATTCTTATTTTTTTTCAAAGTTTCTAGAGTTATTATTTTTTATAAAACTCTCTAATTGCTTTATGGTTTGCAAATCACTTATTATAAACTGCATGTTTCACTGAAAGGTAATTTTAAATTGACCAAGAATATTAAAGAGATGCTTTTAAGGTTAAAATGGACTAAGAACAATCTAAGGAGCAAAGGCTAGATGTGACAACGTGCATAAATGGTTCAATTTAAAGGTTGCAAAGGTGATCTAGGGTCTGGTTTCCAGTACAACTGCTGTTTTAGAGCATGGTTCCTCAGAAGCCAAGGGCATTTTTGAAAGATTGTGTTAACTATCCTTCAGTCCCATCATGAGGGAGGCTGAATCTATTATATTCAATTTGCAGGTAATAAAAATAAGCCAGCGAGGGGTTAAGTAACTTATTCAAGGTTACCAAGCAAGTTCTAGTGTAGCTAAAAATGAAAGTCACATCTCTTCCACTTGAAGTGATGTCATCTGATCAGGGGTCCTATTCAGAGCTCATTATGCTAAACAAGATCTGATTAAAAACATTGAATTCACTGAAATAGAACCCAAAAAGGTAAAAACATATATTTCTCAAGAAGAAAATTTTAATTTACCACATTCCTGCCTAAAATTCCTAATTTCAAAGCATGTCATTTTAAAGAAAGAATGATCAAAGTAAACTCAAATGACAAAGGAGTTAATATTACCACACAGCAGTACAATTTTGCAGACATCGGGGAAATTTGTAGCTATGATTACTTGATCTATAAATATACTGCTAGAGCACAATTAGTTAGCTAATCTATGTAGCCAAATTATTAGTTTTTGTGAAATTAAAGAATCATGATATGAATCAGGCCCAGAAAATAAGATTACATTGCTATGCTATCATAGGAGAAAGAGAATCACTAAAAGACACTCCAGCTGTTCAAGCAGCAAATAGACAGACAAACGAATGAAAGTGCCTTATTGTTTCTCATTCCAATCTCTAAAATGGTCATTATCAACAGTTTTCAAAGCACAAAGGCCATTGCAAAACACCTAATCAATTTTGTGTGCCTCCTTTATACAGCCAAATAAATTATTTCCCACTGAAGTAATATTGACCATTTAGGAAAAGTAAAAGAATATCACAACAGCTACTTCAGTAATTAGTTGCTTCTTAGTAGCTAAAGTGTCTATTTTCCTGTGAAAATTCAAATGTCCTTCCTGACAATTGAGTTGCATGCAGTGGGTTATTTTTAAATATGCAAACTATGTTAAATGTTATAAGAGTTGTAAGAAGGGACATTTTAAAACAAAAACAATAACAAATTAGAGATTTAATGAGAAAAATTAAAATTGGTAACACCTGTATACCTTGGGTGCTTTCACAGGCTAAGTGATTTATTCCTCTATAATATAATGGTAAAACTGCACATATATTTAGAGCAAAAACATCCATAAGTGTTTTTGTCACTTCTCAGCCATCATCATAGATTTTATGGAATCTTTTTGGAATGCAAACTCCTCCAGAGAGCTAATAAATTTCTATCTTTTATTCTTACCTGAATTGGTAATGAAACTCTCATTTCACGTTAAACACCTTGGGGGTTTAGCAGAGTTGAATTTTTACCCAGAGTTCTGGACAACATTCAGTTTCAAAATAAAGCAACTTCTCTTGTGGCTGCTGTGCTCAATTGGCATCTACATTTGCCACATGACTGGAAGCAATATATTTCTGTCCCTTGACAAGCTAAGCTACCATGAAGGCATTTAATTTCTCCTTATCCTTTGGTAGTGAAAATACCTGGGGTATTTCCTGTATAATAATATGTAGAATCAATTTATGATAATGCATAACAGAGACTTTGTCAACTCTGGTTATATATTTTCCAATGGTTTAAACTACAGTTAGCATATTTTTCCAGTCATGACATATTTTAGTTCCAAAGTATTACCTGCTTGCCATATTGCCAAATTTTCTTTAAAATTAAAAATCAATGACAGCAGATTTATACTCCAGAGATATTAAAACTTCTAATTTAGAACAGGTTACCTTTCTCTTGAACTAGTATTGTCAGAATTCTTTGTGAATCAACCAATAAATAACATATCCCAGTAAAGATGGAAGCCAGTGTTGGGCATGTACATTTTCTTGCCCCACTGCTGAAAGAATGTATATGAAATCTACTTCCAATTTGAATGGGTAAACAAATCATTCAGAGGAGTACCAGAAAGATCTGTTTATTATTATTATTATTGTTTTAGGATAAAATATATACTCCTTAAGCTGGTATTCAGGGCTTTCCATAGTCTAATTATCATATACAGCCTCCTTACTTCACTCCGATTTTTGAATTCCCTGCTTGAGAAAACAACCTTTGTTTATGCTCTTCCTTTTCCTATCCCTTCCACTGATCTAACTCTGAATAAAGCCTTTCTGAAATTCCCCACATCTAATTATCATTATATCTTCTCCACTCCTCCTCTTCATTGAAGAAATTGGAATGATAAAATCTCCTTGGGTGTTTTTCAGGAGAAAATGAAATAATGTATTAAATAACTTAGCACAACTTTTACATAATATTACCTTAGTTTCTTCCTCATATTTTAAAATATATGTCAGGAGTTTAATCATGATGAAGTAACTAAAACCAGACTTCCATTTAAAAAAAGAAGACTGGAAAATGGGCAAAATACGTAGAACTCTTTCAGAAATTGAAAAAGAAACAAAGCAGGATTATGACACTGAGAGGACAATAAAAGCAAAGTGAACCGTACTATCAACCTGGCCTTCTGTATGAAGGAAATTTCAAGAATATAGTACAGGTAAGAATGAACTAAGCAGATCTTGAAGCCTTCTTTAGGCAAGAAGAGGAGATTTCACTTCAGGGAGAGGAGGAGGGATGACAAATTTGCAGGGCATAGTAATGGAAACAGCTTTATGTAAAGTTTCAGATTAAGAGCTCTAGAATGATGTATAGGATTCCCTTGAATCTTTGTCTTAATATGAAGCTGTGCATGCTTAGGGAAAGAATACAATAAGATGACAAGGGAACAAATGGGAAATCAGTAATTATCAAGGAGTTATAAGCTAAATTTCTACCAGAACTTATGTATGACTGAGAGGTGTTTAGATTCTGGCTGCTTAAGGTAGAAAGACATCCCTGAACAGTTAACACATTCAACAGGAACACCATAGAGGCCATTTCTTCACAGTGGGGCTACAAAAGCCCTAAAATAAAATCCCTACTGCAGTTTTAAGCTAAGAATGTTTAAAACAATTCCCCAAAAATGATGTTCCATAACTAAGTCAATTGTCTGAACAAACAAAACTGAACAGTTTTAAAGAAAGAAAAGAAAACTTATGTGCTCAAAAATACAGTATTCACAATATCCATTGCTCATTTAAAGATTATTAGACATGCCAGGTAGGAGAATTAAACATAAAATGAAAAGAAAATAAATTAATAGAAATAGACTCAAAAGTGGCAATATGATCAAATTAACATACAAGGACTTTAAAATAACTTCTGTGACTACATTCAAGAATCATAATATGAACATAATGAAGAGAGAAATATAAAGTAAATAACTTGAATTTTTATAACTGAAAAATAAAATGTCTGAAGTGAAAAATCTATTGTTTGCATTTAACAGATAATTAGACACTATAAAATCAAAGATAGGTAAATTTGAAGATAATGTGAAAGAAAACTTACAAAGTGAAGAACAGAAATAAAAAAATTATTATGTAAAACTTAATGGACTTTGAGTGACCTATGAGAAAATAAAAACCAGTAAAGTGTACACATAATTTTGCCCAGGGAAAATGGGGTAACAGGAAAATATTTAAATAGATAATAGCTAAAATTCATCCATTTTTAATGAAAAAGTATCAACTAAAAGTTACAATAAGCTCAAAAAATGCATGCATGGTAAAGAGAACGTCATTTAAGATAACAGCATTTAAACATTAAGGCTCATAATAATCAAGTTATTCAAAACTATTGATAATGGAAAGAAAAGAAACTTAAAAGTAGACATAAACAACAGCAACAATAAAAACTATATTACATTTGAGTGAAGAAACAATGCCACAAGAAGACAATGGATTATAATTTTCAAAGTTGTTGAAAGAAATATGAATGTGACATTCTTTATTAAATGAAAGCATATTTTAAAAATAAAAGCAAACAACCATAAAATAATCTGTGATCAGTGGACTGGAACATAAAAAAAAAGAATTTTAATAAGAAAATGGAAAAAAAATTAAAACTAAAAATTAGTTTTTTGAAAAATACTCAAATTGCTAAACATATCTACATTAATAAAATATATATTAAAATAGATATTAGTAGTATCTGAAATGAATAAGAGATATCACTATAGATCTTATATACATTTAAAATGATAATTAGGAAAGGCTATTCACAAAGTTATGCCAATAAGGTTAAATCAAGATGAAATGTACCAGTTCCTTGAAAGACACAAATTATCAAAATCAACACAAGAAGAAATAAAAATTACAACAGCCCTATGTCTGTAAAATAAATTACATTTGTAATAAAAACCTTTCAACAATAAAATCTCAAAGATAGATTTCGTTGAAGGTGAATTATGTTACAAACCAAAGAGGGCAAAAATTACAAGCTTACACAAACTTTCAGGAAACAGAAAAGTAAAGCAACACTCCCCAACTCATTTTATAGATCAACATGACAGTAATACATAAGCCGCATAAAAATATCCTCTCCATCAAAACATAAAATTTTATATTATATAAATCACAGAGAAGCAAGAATCTTTAACAGCATATAATAAATCTAATCGAATAGTGCATCAAAAGGATAAGACATAATGATAAAATAAGATTTATCTAAGGGAATTAAGGGTGGTTTAATATTTAAGAAAAATATTTGATAAAATTTTAAATAATTTATAATTAAAAGAAATCTTAACAACTCTGAAAAGAAAAAAAAAAATTACCTCAACGTGATAAAGGTCACCTATGATAAAACTATAGCCAGCTTCATACTTAAGTGAAAAACAGATCATTTTTCTCCAGTGGGCAAGGACAAAGTCAGTTATGGCTGTTCTCATCATTGTGCTAAAAATTTTAGTGCAATAAGATGGGGGTCAGAAGGAAAATTGTAGTTTTGAAAGGATAGAATAAAACTGTATTTATAGACAATATGATTCAGTTTGTAGAAAATCTTAAGGAATCATTTTTTTAATTGACTAAAAGTAATATTTAATTTAGAATGGCCATTGTATACGGCTGATATAAACAGTTAATTGTATTTTTATCTATAAGCACTAGATAACTTCAAAATAAACTTCAAAACCAATATACAATAAATAACATTAAAATACAGAAAATATTTTGAGATAAATTTGATAAACTATTAGAAGATCTCTATTCTAAACAAAATAAAATTAAGCCAAGAAAACAGCAAAACATTTCCACATACATATTGTAGAATATCAGAATAAGAAATGTACTTCAATAATTGATTAAAAAATTCAAGATTTTTAAAATGACAATATTACCAAAACTGATCAATAAATTCAACAAATTCCCAGTTAAGTCCTTAACAGTTATTCCCCAATGTTGATGCCAAAAGCATTCTAAGATTTATATGAAAATGCAAAAGACCCAGATTAGACAAACATATTTAAAACACTAATAAAATAAATTAAAGGAGACACATATAAATGGAAAATCATTCCATGTTTATGAGTTGGAAGAATTAATATTGTTAAAATGTCCATACTATCCAAAGTTGTCTACAGATTCAGTGCATTTCCTATCAAAATCACAATGGTATTTTTCACAGAAATATAAAAAAAAAAATCCTAAAATTCATACAGAAGCACAAAAACTCTCTAGTAGCCAAAATAATTTGGGGCAAGAAGAACAAATCTGAAAACATCACATTTCCTAATATAAAAATATATTACAAAGGTACAGTAATCAAAACAAAATGGTGCTGGAATAAAAACACACATAGAGACTACTGGAATAAAAAAGAAAGAACACTTTGACATAAATCACAGCAACAGCTTTTTTGACACATCTCTTAGAGTAATGGAAATAAAAACAAGAACAAACAGGACCTAATGAAACTTAAAAGCTTTTGCACAGCAAAGGAAACTATAAACAAGATGAAAAGACAACCCTCAGAATGGGAGAAAATATTTGCCAATGAATCAATGGACAAGGGATTAATCTCCAAAGTATATAAACAGCTCATGCATCTCAATATTAAAAAAACAAACAGGGTTTCCCTGGTGGTACAGTGGTTGAGAGTCCGCCTGCCGATGCAAGGGACACGGGTTCGTGCACCAGTCCGGGAAGATCCCACATGCCGTGGAGTGGCTAGGCCCGTGAGCCATGGCTGCTGAGAGTGCGTGTCCAGAGCCTGTGCTCCGCAATGGGAGAGGCCACAACAGTGAGAGGCCCGCGTACTGCAACAAACAACCCAGTCAAAAAATGAGCAGAAGACCTAAATAGACATTTCTCCAAAGAAGACGTACAGATGGCCAACAAGCACATGAAAAGCTGCTCAACATCACTAATTATTAGAGAAATGCAAATCAAAACTACAGTGAGTTATCACCTCACACCAGTTAGAATGGCTATCATCAGAAAATGTAGAAACAACAAATGCTGGAGAGGGTTTGGAGAAAAGGGAACCCTCTTGCACTGTTGGTGGGAATGTAAATTGATACAGCCACTATGGAGAACAGTATGGAGGTTCTTTAAAAAACTAAAACTAGAATTACCATATGACCCAGCAATACCACTACTGGACATTTACCCAAAGAAAACCATAATTCAAAAAGTCACATGCACCCCAATATTCATTGCAGCACTATTTACAATACCCAGGTCATGGAAGTAACTTAAATGCCCATCAACAGACAAATGGGTAAACAAGATGTGACACATATATACAGTGGAATATTACTCAACCATACAAAGGACCAAAATTGGGTCATTTGTAGAGATGTGGATGGACCTAGAGATTGTCATACAGAGTGAGGTAAGTCAGAAAGAGAAAAACCAATATTGTATATTAACGCATATATGTGGAATCTAGAAAAATGGTACAGATGAACCAATTTTCAAGGCAGAAATAGAGGCACAGATATTGAGAACATACATATGTACACCAAGGGGGGAAAGTGGGGGGAGGATGTGTGGTGGTTGTGGGATGGATTGGGAGATTGTGATTGACATATATACACTAATTTGTATAAAATAAATAACTAATAAGAACCTGCTGTATACAAAAATATAAATTAAAAAAATGTCTAATGGAATAGAATGGAGACTAGGAATATGGCCATGTTTATATGGTCAATTGACTTTTGATAATGACACCATGAAACACATGGGGAAAAGAGAGTCTCTTCAACAAATGGTGTTGGAAAAGCTAGACATCCATATGCAAAATAATAAAATTGAAATTATATTACACCATACACAAAAAATTATTAAAGACTTTTAAAGTATTAAAAATGCATTAAAGACTTAAGCATAAGATCTAAAACCATAAAACTCCCAGAATGAAAATCTTCTTAACTTTGGTCTAGGCAATGAGTTCTTGCATATGACACCAAAAGCACAGGCAACAAAAGCAAAATTAGACAAGTGAGATTACATCAAATTTTAAAACTATTGTATAGCAAAGGAAACAATGAACAAAATGAGCAGTCAATCTACAGATTGGAAGTAAATATTTGCACACCATATATCTGATAAAATGTCAATAATCAGTACAAGGGACTGCTACATCTCAAAGGCAAAAAAACAAAAAAAACAACAGCAACAACAACCCACAAATAATCAACTAAAAAGGAAGCAACGGGCCTGAATAGACCTTTCTCCAAAGAAGACATATAAATGGTAACTAAGTATATGAAAACTTGCTTAACATCACTAACTGTCAGGGAAATGCAAATCAAAACCACAACTAGATATCATCTTTAGATGGCTATTATCAAAAAAAAAAAATCAAAGATAACTATTGCCAAGGCTGTGGAGAGAAGGAAATGCTTGTACATTGTTGAAGTGAAAGTAAATTGTTGCAGCCACTATGGAAAACCAGTATGGAGGTTCCTAGCAAAATTGAAAGTAGAACTATCATATGATCTAGCAATCTCACCTCTGGGTGTATATCTAAAGGGATTGAAATAAAAATCTTGAAGAAATATCTGCACTCCCATGTTCAATGCAACATTATCCATAACATACAAGACATGAAAGCAACATAAATGTCTACTGATGGACTAATGGATAAGGAATATGTGATATATACAAATACTGTGATACTAGTTAGCCTTTAAAAAGGAGGAAATCCTGCCATCTGCAGTAACATGTATGAACATGGAGGAAATTATGCTAAGTGAAATAAGCCTGACACAGAAGGACAAATGTTACATGACACCACTTGTCTGAGAAATTCAAAATATTCAAACTCATAGAAGCAGAGAGAAGAATTATGATTTTTCAGGATCTGGGTAGAAATGGACAGGTATTAGTCAAAGGCTATAAAGTTTCAGTTATGCAAGATGAATAAATTCTAGAAATGTACTGTATAGCATAGTGCCTATGGTTATCAATACTGTATTGTGTACTTAAAAAATTGTGAAAAGCGTAGATATTATTTTTTTTGAAAAGGGTAGATCTTATGTTAAGTGTTCTTATTGCACACACACAAACACAAATAATATGGTCATAGGAAATTTTGGAGCTAACAGATATATTTATGTCATAAATTGTGGTGATGGTTTAGCAGATATATGCTTATCTTCAAACTCATCAAGTTCTATACACTAAATATGTACAGCTTTTTGTATGCCAATTGTATGTCAATAAATGGTTTTAAAAAATGGAAAGAAAAGCTTTACAACTTTGTCCCTCACTTCAACTTTCATTTTGAATATACTATCATGACTATATGATATTCTTATAAGAATAGGCATATATATAAATGAAACAAAAGCAAAAATTCAAAAAGATAACCTGATAAATATATTCAACCAATGCTTGATAAAGACTGTTAAGCACTTTTTTATGGAACAACTTGAAATCCATATTAAGAAAAAATAATAATTTTGACTACAATTTCAAATCACATACAGAAATTAAGTCCAAATTAGTCACAGACCTAAAGCTAAAATTGAAATGATAAAACCTCTAGAAGTAAACATAGAACATCTTGATGACCTTGGGGTTGGCAAAATGTTCTTAGGACATTCAAAACACTAAGTATAAAAGAAAATCAAAGGCTATAACATGGATGTCATAATATTAAAATCTTTTCTGAAAAAGACATCATTAAGGAAAAGACAAGCTACAGACTGGAAAAATATATTTTCTTCATTTATACCTGAGAAGGAACTTGTATTAAAGTCATATAAAATACAATAAGTGCTCAATAAGACCAATACAAAATTAAAAATGTACTACAAGTTTAACAGGTATTTTATAGAGGAAGATAGGAATGCTTTATAGACACTTGAAAAGATGCTCAAATTATTAATAATTAGAGAAAAGCAAATTAAAACCACAATGCAATACCACTACACATACATTACTGTGACTAATACAGAAGCTGGGAAGGATATAAAACAACCAAAACTTTCATATATTGCTGGTGGAATGCAAAATACTACAGCCACTTTGGAAAATGGTTCCACAATTTCTTATCAAGTTAAAAAGACACTTATTATAGACCTAAAAATTCCACTCCCAAGTATTTACTGAAAAGAAATGAAAATACATGCTTCATAAAGACATATATGTAAAGGTTCATAACAACTTTATTCTTTAGTCAAAAATCAAAAATAACCTAAATTTACTTCAATAGGAGAATTGGTAGAGAAATTGTGATATATTTATACAATGAACTAATATTTACAATAAAATGGAAGGTACTATTTGTACTCACAGAAACATGGATCCAGCTCAGTATCATGCTGAATGAACAAAGCCACTAAGAAAGATCACATATGGCAAGATTTCATCAAATGAAATGGCTCTGAACACTACTTATACAGTCTATTTAACTAAGTCACCATTTTTCTTACATATAAAATTATTTGGAGTTGCTAGAGCAAGGATTTATAAAACATTTATTTTAAAATGGTGATTAAGTTTCTTATAACTATATATATGTTTATATTTACATAAATTTGTACATATATTTGGTGGAAAATGAGGTATAGTGTGGTAAAACTTTTAAAAGAAATTGTTGAAAAAAGTAGAAGTCAGCAGAGTGAAGTAACTACTTTTTCATTTGTGGATTAAAATGAGTTATTACTGATAATCATTTACTTATTTAGCAATATTACCAGGTAAAGCATTTGGAGTATGTTTTCTCATCCTTGGAGATATTGGCATTGATAATTATTTGTTGTGGGGAACTCCTATACATTGTGGAATACTTAGCTGTATCCCTGACCTCTACCCATTGGATGCCAGTAACACCCAAACCCCATTGTGACAACCAAAAATTTCATCAGACATTGATAAATGTCCTCTGAGGGGCATAACTGTCCCTGGTAGAGAACCACTAGTTTCGAGGACTTCACATACTAACTAGGCAAAATTAAGAAAACGTGTATGTACAAGAACAAGGGGAAAATTCTTCAAACTTTTATTCCTGATGCTACTCTTGGTTTAATTCAAGGAGGGCTTTGTATATTTCCAGATCCACTTCAATTCCTATAAGACAAATTTAATAATTATGCAATGCTTCCATCTGTAGTTCAGGTTGTCTAACATTTGTCTATGTGCTTAAACTCTGGTATTGATTTGTGAGGCCTTTTTATTGCTCATGAAATTGTGCCTTTCCATTTCAGCTGCTCATGAATTTGTCTCTGGCTTTGTTCTTACTGAAAAGCATTAGTAGATGATATTCCTTTTCTCAAGGTACTAGGAATCAATCATCCTTGTTTATATATTTGAGCACGTGAATTATAATGATGTTTCCTCAAATGTTTATGGAAATAAATACCATGTGCTTCATAGCAGCAGCTACATTTTAAGTAGTCATGATTATATTATAGAATATTTTGCATCCTTAAAATTATTTTCTGTCAGTAAATTTATATTGAATAAATAAAATAAGTTGGTCCTTTAATCACATTTATTACAATCACATTACCAAAAAAAGTAAATTAACACTACAAAGTTAACACTATATAACAATATGACCCATGGAGAATTAAATTTTAATTATGAAGTCCAAAAGTAGAAATTTTCTCAATGATTACCAGCATACTTTATAACAGAAGTCCTCCACTGGAGGAAGCAAGCAGGTGAAAATCATATAGAAATATATTTCCAATTATAGGGTTCTTCTATACCACATATTTGAGAAATATTCCTTAATGGAAAGAAAATAGAATTTTTAATATTAAATATGTATTTTATATCATCTAAAATTATGTTATTTAATAAACTATCATACTATTTTGTTATATCAACTAAGAAGCATTAATTTAAAGATTTATTTAAATCAGAGTTCATACATTGAATAAGAAAAGGTTTTGGTTAAGTAAGAAAATATATCTTAACCCAGTAGTTGTAAATAGCTAGATAAAAGATGAAAGAGCAGAAAAATATTCTAGGATTTATTAACATAGAATAAAGGAACTTTTGTATTTTGGACAAATTTGCATTTTTATAGAAGGCAAGGGATGGGAAATATGGATTGGGACAATGGCAGAAACAACATATTTATTGGAGAAATATATATTTATTTAGCTTATATTACAAAGAAGTGTTTCCCAAACATCAGTCATTGAACAATTCTGACCCATGACAAGGGACAAAAGACCTAGAAAAACTATAAAAATTTGCTTTGATAAATTGTGTATGATTAGGAAACTTGTTTATTTTGAGATTATCTTTCCTAATATGGCAGAGTTAAATATTTTTTCTTTTAGAATTTTGAAGCTAGTATATTAGTTGTCTTTTTTTCTTGTACATTGGATAGATTAATTGATGTGTAGGTCCTTTTTAGCAGTTAAAAGCACCCACAATTCTATGTTGGTATCTATAAATCATTTTTTTAAGTTTAGTAGTTTTCAAAATCCTAAACTTTGAGAACCAACATTTTTAAACATTTTTGAAAATATATACCATTTTTCTTGATAGTCACCTTCTTCTCATTTTAAGAAACCAATAAAAGGAAGAAATTTTGGGGGGAAAAAATTTGCTTTGCAATCAGTTTTTCTGAGATGTATCGATTTTTTTTTATAAATGTATATATATATTTTTTATTTTTGGCTGCATTGGGTCTTCATTGTTGTGTGTGGGCTTTCTCTAGTTGCAGAGAGCCGGGGCTACTCTTTGTTGTGGTACGGGGGCTTCTCATTTTCGTGTCTTCTCTTGTTGCAGAGCACGGGCTCTAGGCACGCAGGCTTCAGTAGTGGTGCACGGGATCAGTAGTTGTGGCTTGCAGGCGCCAGAGTGCAGGCTCAGTAGTTGTGGCACACGGGCTTCGTTGCTCTGCGGCATGTGGGATCTTCCTGTACCAGGGCTCGAGCCCATGTCCCCTTCATTGGCAGGCAGATACTTAACGACTGCACCACCAGCGAAGCCCTATCAATCCTTTAAGTTGAAGGATAATGACCCTTAAACGTATTAGAAGACCAAAAAGATGTAAGAATTTTAAAAAAGGAAAAGAAAGCTAAGGTGTTATAAATTGCTATAGGGATCACCTTTCTGGATATTGCTTTTGGTAAGCTTCTAGAGTCATTAATATTTCTTTTGAAAGCACTAAAAAATGTGAATTAGAATGATAGTCCCTAATTAGACCATAAAATGATGAGTGTAGGCAAGATAAAACTCTATGTGTATTATAGATTCAGTTGTCTCAAATAACTGTACTAGATACATTCTACCACATATCATTATATTTGTATAGCAGTTTGTGTAATGTATTGAGACAAAAAAATTAACCATAAGTTCATTTTCATAAAATTTAATCAAAATATTAGGTAAAAAGTGAATGGATATAATATGACCAAGATTGTATTCAGATTTGTAAATTCAACAGACAAAAGTAAAATCTGTACATTTCTTTTCAGTTCTTTATACTTTTTTGGATGTGTTATTTTTCTGTAACAGTAGTAGGAAATCACAGTATTAAGAAATCATGATACTAAGTCAAACTCTCTGGATTTTAATAATGCCTCCAAAGTTTTAGAGAAATGTGGAGGTGTATTTAGATGTATTTAGAGAAATAGGACAGAATTAACTAACAAACAACCTTGCACAACATGTTAATGCTTAGTTTTTTTTGTTTTTTTGGTTTTTTTTGCGGTATGCAGGCCTCTCACTGTTGTGGCCTCTCCCGTTGTGGAGCACAGGCTCCATACACGCAGGCTCAGTGGCCATAGCTCATGGGCCCAGCCACTCCGCGGCATGTGGGATCCTCCCGGACCGGGGCACGAACCCGTGTCCCCTGCATCGGCAGGCGGACTCTCAACCACTGCGCCACCAGGGAAGCCCTAATGCTTAGTTTTTATTATTAGACATGTTGAGTCACATATAAATTTGATTCAGAATGATTTGAATATTAACAACTTCACTCTAATAACATGGTGTAAGATTAACAGAATAAGGCTAGTAAGATAAAAAATGAGATAAAAGAGTTGGTAAAGATCCAGCTGAGAAAGAGTAGGATCACAAAATTTATAAACCGGAGAAGAGAGGTCACATATGGAAAATGCAAAAGACGTAGGTCAACCTTGGTATATGATGGCTGGCAATGAGGGTCATGAAGGAAAGAATAATTGCAGGGAGTCTGTGTGGTGTCATTTACCATGATGACAAAGAAAGAAAAAATGTTTTGATTAGAGAAGGGAGTGAGATTACTGCATGGGAGTAAATGGGAAAAAGAAAAGGAAAGGAAGCCAAAGCAGAGTATTGAAGAAAGAATCAATAACACACATTTAGCAAATAATTTTCCAGTGCCAGATAATGTTCTAGGATCTGGGGATATAAGTGGCAAACAAACCAACCAAGGCAATCTTGGATAATAGCTAGGAAGGCATGCTTGCTTCAGGATGGAGAATTATTTTCCTTTAGAGACAACAATATAATGTAAAGCTTCAGAAAGACAGAGAGAGAGAAGGTAAAAGTGAAGGACAACTGGGAAATAACAAAGAACTGAGGCTCTTTTCTTGGATGAATTGTCTTTGAAATACAGGAAGTATTTATGTGATTGTACCATCTTGAATTCCACTTTATGCATTCGGATAAGTTGCCCACGTGGCATATCCTTAATGGCCTCAATTTTTTAAAGTTTTATTCTCATTGAAATACAGGTCAAGTGATGAGAGAGATGCGGGGTGAGCATTGGAAGAATTGTGATGGCTCTAAACTGAAATATTGCTTCTTATCACACTAGATGAACCAGGTGGGTGGTTAGATGCATCTGAGTTTGGGTGTTGGGCAGGAAGTTATAGATGTGATTCATAATGATGAAAGGGCATGATTAACTAAGAGATGAAGAAGCATAGGTATTTTTAATGTCAACAAGCTCTATTTTACCAAGATTATTTATCAGTTGATGGAGTATGTCCATTTTCAAAAATTGACATGAAGGAAAGAACACTGTATTTAATTCATTGTCATAAGTTGTTAAAATTTATTCTATTTTTTTCACTATAACACTGCAAGTTTCTATCTTTGGTTTCTCTATTGACTTTTTGTTTTTCTTTTACTGCAATATATCATTCTTACAAAAGGGTATAAAGAATGAATATATAAATGCTCAAGACTAAAGTGGTTTAACCATTTGTGTAGGTATTTTAATATGTTTCAATAACTAGTTATTATTTTTTCCATAAAATAATTTTATATAATTAGATTTACTCCTGGTACATCATCTATTTTGTTGCTATCATAAATATAAAAGTTTTTAAAACATACATTTTTAATGGATTGTAGTCAGTGTATAGAAATAAATGAATTTTTATACACCTATCTTTTTATCCAGATATAATGCTAAATTTTCTAATCAACTATAATTTCAGTATACATACCATTAAATCATCCAGAATTAATAAAAGCTTTCTGTCTTTCCTTCTGTGCAATACTTTCCTTTCTTATCTGGCCTTACAAAGATAGGCAGTGACTTCAATAGAAGCAGAGGTGGTGGGCATCTTTGGTTGCTCTTCATATTAAAAGTATGTTTCCAGATCTGCACCATGCAGCACTGCAGCTTGTGGGATCTTGGTTCCAAGTTTGGATGTTGGGCCTGAGCTCTTGTGGTGGGAGCTGCAAGTCCAAACGATTGGACTAGCAAAGAACCTCAGACCCCAGGGAATATCATTCCAAGTGAGACCACCCAGAGGTCCTCATCTCAGTACCAAGACCCAGCTCTATCAGATTGCCTGTAAAATCCAGTGCTGTAAGCTTCAGGTCAAACAACCAGTAAGACAGGAATACAACACAACCCATCAAAGAAAAAATAAATAAATAAATGACATAAAAATGTGTTACAGATGAAGGAACAAGTCAAAAACCTACAATCTCAAATAAATGTGGATGAAATAGGCAACCTACCTGAAAAAGAATTCACAGTAATGATAGTAAAGATGATGCAAAATCTTGGAAACAGAATAGAGAAAATACAAGAAACATTTAATGAGGATCTAGAAGAACTAAAGGGCAAAAAAACAGTGATGCACAACACAATTACTGAAATTAAAAATACTCTAGAAGGAATCAATAACAGAATAACAGAGGCAGAAGAATTTATAAGTGAGCTGTAAAATAAAATGGTGGTAATAACTGCCAGGGAGCAGAATAAAGAAAAAAAGAATTAAAAGAATTGAGGACAGTTTCACAGACCCCTGGGAAAACATTAAACACACTAACATTTGAATTATAGAGGCCCCAGAGAAGAAGAGAAAAAGAAAGCATCTGAGAAAATATTTGAAGAGATTATAGTCAAAAACTTCCCTAACATGGGAAAGGATATAGTCAATCAAGTCCAGGAAGCACAGAGAGAACCATTCAGGATAAACCAAGAGAAACACACTGAAATACATATTAATCAAACTATCAAAGATCAAATACTAAGAAAAACATTAAGAGCAGCAGGGGAAAAGCAACAAATAATATACAAGGAATTCCCATAAGGCTAACAGCAGATTTTTCAGCAGAAACTCTGTAAGCCAGAAGGGAGTGGCAGGACATATTTAAAGTGATGAAAGGAAAAAAACCTACAAATAAGATTACTCTACGCAGCAAGGATCTCATTCAGATTCAAAGGAAAAATTAAAACCTTTCCAGACAAGCAAAATCTAGGAGAATTCAGCACCACCAAACCAGCTTTGCAACAAATGCTAAAGAAAATTCTCTAGGCAAGAAACAGAAGAGAAGGAAAAAATGAAATGGCAAAAACAAACACAAAACAATTAAGAAAATGTTAACAAGAACATACATATCAATAATTACCTTAAATGTAAATGAATTAAATGATCCAACCAAAAGACATAGACTGGCTGAATGGATACAAAAACAAGACCCATATATATGCTGTCTACAAGAGGCCCACTTCAGACCTAGGGACACATACAGACTGAAAGTGAGGGAATGGAAAATGATATCCATGCAAATAAAAATCAAAAGAAAGCTGGAGTAACAATTCTCATATCAGACAAAATAGACTATAAAATAAAGACTACTACAAGAGACAAAAAAAGACAGCACATAATGATGAAGGGATCAAACCAAGAAGAAGATATAACAATAGTAAATATTTATGCACCCAACATAAGAGCACCTCAATACTTAAGGCAAATGCTAACAGCCACAAAAGGGGAAATGGAAAGTAACACAATAATAGTGGGAGATTTTAATACCCCACTTTCACCAATGGACAGATCATCCAAAATGAAAATAAATAAGGAAACACAAGCTTTAAAAGACACATTAAACAAGATAGACTTAACTAATTTTTATAGGACATTCCAACCAAAAACAACAGAATACAATTTCTTCTCAAGTGCTCATGGAACATTCTCCAGGCTAGACCATATCTTGGGACACAAATCAAGCCTTGGTAAATTTAAGAAGATTGAAATCATATCAAGTATCTTTCCTAACCACAATGCTATGAGACTAGATATCAATTACAGGAAAAAAAAAACTAAAAATAAAAACACATGGAGGCTAAACAATGCACTACTAAATAACCAAGAGATCACTGAAGAAATCAGAAAGGAATTCAAAAATTACCTAGAAACAAATGACAATGAAAACACAATGACCCAAAACCTATAGGGTGCAGCAAAAGCAGTTGTAAGAGGGAAGTTTATAGCAATAAAATCCTAACTCAAGAAACAAGAAGCACCCCAAATAAACAACCTAACCTTACACCTAAAGCAATTAGAGAAAGAAGAACTAAAAAATCCCTAAAGTTAGCAGAAGGAGAGAAATCATAAAGAACGGGTCAGAAATAAATGAAAATGAAATGAAGGAAACAATAGCAAAGATCAATAAAACTAAAAGCTGGTTCTTTGAGAAGATTAAAAAAAAAAATGAAAAACAGTCAGATTCATCAAGAAAAAAAGGGAGAAGACTCAAATAGACAGTATTAGAAATGAAGAAGGAGAAGTAACAACTGACACTGAAAAAATACAAAGGATCATGAGTGACTACTACAAGAAACTATATGCCAATATAATGGACACCCTGGAAAAAATGGACAAATCCTTAGAAAAACACAACCTCCTGAGGCTGAACCAGGAAGAAATAGAAAATATAAATAGACAAATCACAAGCACTGAAATTAAAACTTTGATTAAAAATCTTGCAAAGCCCAGGACCAGATGGCTTCACAGGCAAATTCAATCAAACATTTAGAGAAGAGCTAACACCTGTCCTTCTCAAACTCTTCCAAAATATAGCAGAGGGAGGAACACTCCCAAACTCACCTAAAAGGCCACCATCATCCTGATACCAAAACCAGACAAAGATGTCACAAAAAAAATTATAGGCCAATACCTCTGATGAACATAGATGAAAAAATCCTCAACAAAATACTAGCAAACAGAATCTAACAGCACATTAAAAGGATCATACATAATGATCAAGTGGGGTTTATCCCAGGAATGCAAGGATTCTTTAATAAATGCAAATCAGTCACTGTTATACACCATATTAACAAATTGAAGGATAAAAGCCATATGATAACATAAGTAGATTGATAACATAAGTAGATTCAGAAAAAGCTTTTGACAAAATTCAACACCCACGTATGATAAAAACAGTCCAAAAAAGTAGGTATAGAGGGAACCTACCTCAACATAATAAAGGCCATATATGACAAAACCACAGCCAACATCACTCTCAATGGTGAAAAACTGAAACCATTTCCTCTAAGGTCAGAAAAAAGACAAGATTGCCCACTCTCGCCACCATTATTCAACATAGTGTTGGAAGGTTTAGCCACAGCAATCAGAGAAGAAAAAGAAATAAAAGGAATCCAAATCAGAAAAGAAGTAAAGCTGTCACTGTTTGCAGATGGCATGATACTATACATAGAGAATCCTAAATATGCGACCAGAAAACTACTGGAGCTAATCAATGAATTTGGTAGGGCAGAAGGATACAAAATTAATGCACAGAAATCCCTTGCATTCTTATACACTAATGATGAAAAATCTGAAAGTGAAATCAAGAAAACATTCCCATTTACCAGTGCAATAAAAAGAAAAAATATACCTAGTAATAAACCTACTTAAGGAGACAAAAGGCCTATATGCAGAAAACTATAAAACACTGATCAAAGAAATTAAAGATGATACAAACACATGGAGAGATATACTATGTTCTTGGATAGTAAGAATCAATGTTGTGAAAATGACTATACTACCCACAGCAATCTACAGATTCAGTGCATTCCCCATCAACCTACCAATGTCATTTTTCACAGAACTAGAACAAAAAATTGCACAATTTGTATGGAAACACAAAAGAACCTGAATAGCCAAAGCAATCTTGAGAAAGACAAACAGAGCTGGAGGAATCAGGCTCCCTGACTTCAGACTATACTACAAAGCTACAGTCATCAAGGCAGTAAGGTACTGGCACAAAAACAGAAATATAGATAAATGGAACAGGATAGAAAGCCCAGAGATAAACCCACACACCTATGGTCACCTTATCTTTGATAAAGGAGGCAAGAATATACAATGGAGAAAAGGCAGCCTCTTCAATAATTGGTGCTGCAAAAAATGGACAGCTACATGTAGAAGAATGAAATTAGAACAGTCCCTAGCACCATACACAAAAATAAACTCAATGGATTAAATACCTAAATGTAAGGCCAGAGACTATGAGACTCTTAGAGGGAAACTGAGGCAGAACACTTTATGACATACATCACAGCAAGATCCTTTTGGACCCACCTCCTAGAGAAATGGAAATACAAATAAACAAAAGGGACCTAATGAGACTTAAAATCTTTTGCACAGCAAAGGAAACCATAGCCGAGATGAAAAGACAACCCTTAGAATGGGAGAAGATATTTGCAAATGAAGCAACTGACAAAGGATTAATCTCCAAAATATACAAACAGTTCATGCAGCCTAATATCAAGAAAACAAACAACCCAATCCAAAAATGGGCAGAAGACCTAAATAGACATTTCTCCAAAGATATACAGATTGCCAACAAACACATGAAAAGATGCTCAACATCCTTAATCATTCGATAGGTGCAAGTCAAGGCTCCAATGTGGTATCACATCACACTGTTCAGAATGGCCATCATCAAAACATCTATAAACAATAAATGCTGGAGATGATGTGGAGAAAATGGAACCCTCTTGCACTGTTGGTGGGAATGGAAATTGGTACCTCTACTACGGAGAACAGTATGGAGGTTCCCTAGAAAACTAAAAATAGAACTACCATATGGCCAAGCAATCACACTACTGGGCATATATCCTGAGAAAACCGTAATTCAAAAAGGTACATGTACCACAATGTCCATTGCAGCACTATTTACAATAGCCAGGACATAGAATCAACCTAAGTGTCCATCCACAGCTGAATGGATAAAGAAGATGTGGCACATATATACAATTGAATATTACTCAACAGTAAAAAGAAATGAAGTTGAATTATTTGTAGTGCGGTGGATGGACCTAGATTCTGTCATACAGAGTGAAGTAAGTCAGAAAGAGATAAACAAATACCGTATGCTATCACATATATAGAGAATCTATAAAACAAACAAGCAATAAAAAACAAAAAAAAAACCCAAATGGTTCTGATGAACCCAGTGGCAGGACATGAATAAAGACACAGATGTAAAAATGGACTTGAGGGCACAGTAAGGGGAAAGGATAAGCTAGGACAAAGTGAGAGAGTAGTATTGACATATATACACTACCAAATGTAAAATAGATATCTAGTAGGAAGCAGCCGCATAGCACAGGGTGATCACTTTGGTGCTTTGTGACCATCTAGAGGGCTAGGATATGCAGTGTGGAATGAGACACAAGAGGGAGGGGTTATGGGGATATATGTATGCATATAGCTGATTCACTTTGTTATACGTCAGAAACTAACACACCATTGTAAAGCAATTTTACTCCAATAAAGTTGTTTTAAAAAAAAAGTATGTTTCCAGCATTTCAACATTAACATTCTCTCTTTTAGGTTAAAGAAGTACCTATTTCTGTCTGGAATTATAAGAATCTTGTGTTTGTTTTATTTTCATTTTTTAATCATGAATGGATATGAATTTCAAAAAATTTTTAGAGGACATTTATCGAGATGATCAAGAAATTTTATCTTTGTTAATTTGGTTCATTGCAGTGATCTATTTTCTAATGTAAAACCAACATTTTATTCCCTGTATAAACATCAATTTGTGTTTTTTGGAAGATTTTTAAAAAAATAATTTTTGAGTCACATTGTGTTTTTTATCTGTTTCTATCTTATTTTCAAACTAGTTGCACTGTAGTAAAAAATATTGTCAGTTCAAACCTAGCCTTAACATTTGACAAAGGTAGCTTTTTCTAGTAAATATTTGCGTTCCACCTAAATTTCATGTGCATTTTCTAGTTACTGGGTGCAGTATTCTATATGTGTTCATTTGTTCAAGACTGTTACTTACACTGTTCAAATCATGTGTATCCTTATTATTTTTGATGTTTGTTCAATTAGTTATCTAGAGAAATGTACTATCTTCCACAATAATAGTGCTTTTTCAGTTTCCATTTGAAGTTCTACTTTACCTCATCTATCTTGAGGCTATGGTATGTGCATGCATGTGTAGATTTTTATAGTCCCTGGCGAATCAAGCTTGCTATCGGTATGGAGTAAACCTTTTATTTCTAGAAAGGCTTTTGGCTGCAAGGTTTATTTTGTCTGATTATTTTAGATACATGATCTCTTTGGGTATTTGCCTGTTATATATTTTTCCATTCATTGTTTTCCCAATTTTCCATGTCTTTAACGTTTGAAGGTGTTTCCTGTATAGAGAATACAAGTTGAAGTTATCTTAAAAATTCTAATTTGGACTTGGTTCAGTCATACTACATGTGCAGTAGGAGCCAAGGCTGTAGGTGGTGTCTTGGTGAGAGGGAGGACTATCCAAGTGGAGTGGGGAACCTCTGGTGGTAGAAACCAGCTGATTTCCAAGAGATGAGGAATGTGGTCTCCAAGTTTTGCCTCTCTGAGCTAATAATCAGGTGTCACTGGACAGAGTGGAAGTGGACGCAAGCAGGATGTATGGATGAAGATACTGCATTTATTAAAGAGGGGTGGTTTAGATGAAAATAAGAGGATTGTGTAGACACAAATACTCACGGACTGCTGAAGAGCTTTCTGGATTTTCTACAATAAATGCATTTGGTTTCACTATGGATAGTGCCTTACTGCCGGTATACCTTGTCTGGTTTGGGCTGAGACCTTTCAGTCTGGCTTCACTTTCCTTCTTCTGTTATGGGTTCAGTACAACTTCAAAATACAAGGCAAGTTTGAGATGCCACTCTCCCAAACTCCTGTCTATCTGGATGGGCAGTTGAAAAGGCAGGCCTTTTATGACCTTCCTCTTCTCTTGAACCCTGCCAGTTCAGTTCAAAGCATATACAACTATTTCAATAGATGTTTTGTGTACTTTTGTTTCATTTCATTTTTCTCTGATTCCCCTGTAGAGAGATATTTATTTCCAGGGAGAAATTACAGAGTCCAAATTCACTGAGACTGCCTAGCAGAGACAAACCTCCCTCAAGAAGATTATTACCTCAGCAGTTGTATGTAAAAGTAAAGAGGAAACTTTTTCTTTTGCCTGGGGATTCAAGGCTGTTGAACACGTGAATCAAAACAGCCCTGGACATTCTTGATTATGATACAGTTAGTTAGGTTACTTTCAGTTGGGCTAAATCAGATATTCATTTCTAGGGCAACAAAAATTGGAAAGACTTATTCCATGTCTTTAAATCTTATATGACAGCTCATGTCAGATCTTTGTCATAGAGATTAAAAATGAATAGTTATTAAAAACTATTATGGACTAAATTGTGTTCCTCCAGAATTCATATTAAAGTATTAATTTGTAATGTGACTATATTTGGAGATAGGTCCTTTCAAAGAGGTAATTCAGGTTAAATGAGGTCGTAAAGGTGGGCCCCTAATCAAATATGACTGGTGTCCTTCTAAGAAGAGGAAGAGGCATCAAGATGCACAAGATCAGAAGACAGACTATATGAGGGCGTAGGGAGAAGGCAGCTGTCTGCAATCCAAGGAGAGAGACCTCAGGAGAAGTCAAACCTCCTGTCACTTTGATCTCATATTTCTAGCCTCCAGAACTGTGAAAAAAACAAGTTACTGTGGTTTAACCCACCAGGAAGCAGCCCTTGCAAACTAATACATTGAGACCACTAATTTATTCAAGTGACTGGTTAAAAAGAAATACATTGCTATTGTCATGTTTGGGTGTCCCTGATGTGCCTTTTAGAAAAAGCGGGGCTGACAGTCCCATACTGTGCAGTGACTTGCATGTATGTGCATCATTTTGATATTGTCATTTGTCTATAAATGAATAAGAAGCTTACCTGAATTTGTGCCACATTGCCTTCAATGTTGAATTGGGTCTTTGTGGAGATTCTCAATGACTTTTCTTACACTGATGAGATTAAATTCCAAGAAGAAATTAAAGACTAAAACTATGCAAATAGCCAGCCAACAGTGCACATGCATAGAAAGTTAAAGCCTTCTCAATAAATCCTATTCAGTGGCCAATGAGGCAAGGAAAAGAAGAAAGAAAATGTTATTGGTCTAACATTATATTCCGGTGGACACAGACTTCCCTGACCAAAAAAAAAAAAAAAAAAAAAAAATTAAAAAAGAGAAACTGTATGTTGGAAACACAGAGCATTTCAACCTAAAGGGTTTTTGTATATTCACCATCTTCTCTAGGGATGCCTAGTGTGATTTCCAGTTTATCTTGCTCTATTCCAGTGTTATTGTGAGACTACGTGGCCACCATTCTATTATACTCCAATATCACTCAAGTCCTTAGATTTGCTAGGTTTGGATTTTTTCCTCTTTGACCCCCAACAATATTGTTTTATGGTTTTGGATAGTTTCACTTCACCCTAAAGAGCAAATGGTACATCTGACACAACTACCAGCCCCTATGTAAGCAGCATGGGTAACGCACAGGTCAAAGATAGCAAAGAAAGTAATGCTCTTGACATAATATCATTGAACTAAAAAGAATTCACTGGACTTTGGTCAAAGCTGATTTCTATTGGACCTTTAATCCATGGAGCTTATTTTATTGGCAGTTACTGAAACTTACCAAAACGTCAGATATTTTTGCTTTTAATTACATAGACTACATTTAGCATGAAATACATTCAGCCATATCTGCATTTTCTGAAGAAATAAATTTTAATTTGTTACTTGAAGGATTCTATACATTTGTTTTAATATTTGTTGTAATGTACAGAAATACAATTAATTAAATATTAAACAAGAAATCTTTTCTAACAAGGTGCAGTTAACAATTCTAAAAATAATTAAATTAGACATTTAAAAAATTTACATAACAGCTCTTTTGCCTCTTCAGACCTACTCTCCATCCTTCTCCTCACACTCTCCATATTGGAGGGATGGTCTTTGTGGAGCCCACCTACAAGTTCTTGACCACTGGTTTCTAGTTAGATCAGACAATGGAGAACTCTAGTAATCATAGGGGGATAATGAGAGTGAAGTCAAGATATTTACTCGCTTGGCTGTCTCCTCAGAAGGTCATGCTGGAGAACACTCAAAGAGGCCTCCTCAACATAACTCTCTGTGCACCAACTTTTCCCACCCTCTAGACCTTTGGAGTTACAGGTAATAAGAATTTCAAAGATGCTAACTCCTAGTAACTGCACTATTCCTTGAGCTTCCCTTATACTCATACACAATTTTGTAAAACTCCATTTATAAGTAAACCCTCCTGAAATTCTCATAAGTGTTGTGTGTTCTGTTTGAAACTTTATTGATAAAATTGGAAGGGTTATTGCATTTACATTAACTGTGATTTCTGATATATTCAGTTTTATTTCTACTATTTTATTATATGCTTTCCATTTGCCCACTTTCTCTTCATTCTTACCTTTTACTTTTACAGATTACGGGCCCCCTTCCCTTTTTTCTCATTCCATTTATTTTTTTTACTTTTTTTGGAAGTTAGAAACTGTTACCCTAGTATTCATCTGATAACCCTATCTATTTTAACATGAATATTTAATTAAAGAAATTTTAGAGTTACCAACATTTTCACTCACATTGTTGATAGTACGAGTAACTTAGGATAATTTTATTCTGTCAGCACTTCAAAACTTTTTTTCACTTGTTGTCCCTCATTCCATTCTATATCCTCTCTCCCAAATCTTATATTAATATCGCAGTTTCATATGATCATTCTTTAGGTACTTCTATCAATCTAGTTACCTGTATCATTAGGTTCACTGTTCCTATTTTCATATCAGTTCTCTCACCTGGAATATTTTTTCATGTGTCCAAAGGATACAATTTAAGATTTTCCTTTAGCACCAGAAACTGTCTTTGTTTTCTGAAAATATTTATCTTTGTCTTCATCCATAAAACAGTTTTGCTCTCTATGAAAATCTAGGTTGACAATTTCTTTTACCTCAGTTTGCTGAGAATATTATTCCTCTGTTATGGCCTCCATTATTGCAGTTGAGAGATTATCAATCAAGCTGTTATTCATTTATAAATAATTTACATTTTCTTTTTGGTAAATTTAATATCTTCCTTCCCCCCCCCCCCTTGGTCTTCTATATATCCTTAAGATATGTATAGCTCTGTTGGTTTATTTTGTTTTTAAACTATCCTGCTTGGCATTTGTTGAACTTCCTAGTTCTAATTATTGGTTACTTCAATAATTCTGGAAGGTTCTTAGTCCTTAATACTTCTTTGGAAGTCTCTGTATTAGCTCATTTTGCATCATTGATTGATATACATTAGACCTTTTTCCTCTATCTTCCACGTTTCATAATCTCTTTTTCACAGTTCCATTTTCTTTTCTTTTTTTCTCTTCTCTGGGTAATTTATTTGGATCCAATGTTCAGACTTATAAGTCTGTCTGGTGTATCTGTTAATTAATCTATTCTCTGATATTTGTATAATTATTTTAACCGTTGTAAGTTTTATTTCTAGGGTTCTTTCTTGTAATTATTCAAATGAACTAATCATTTGGTTTTTGGTCCTTAGTAATACATTTCAGCTTCTGTTTTATTCCTTTAAGCACATTAGGCTTCTGATTTAGATTATCCTATAAGCAGAGAAATTCATTGTATCTAAATTTGTATTTATTATATATATAACTTTCTTTAATACTTCCTCATCCTTTTGTATTATCAGTCACATGGAATCACCACTCTATCTACCTAGATTCCTAAGCAAAAGTTAGGATTTCATTCTTGTCTTCTACTTTTAAGTCTCCACCCTTAAATAAAGCTCAATAAATTCTGAATTCTTAATGTTATTTGAGCTTGTCCAGTTTTCTTCAAACTTACTGACAATTTTACTTCTTCCTTTCCAATTTTGGTGACTTTTATTTCATTTTCTGGACTAATTTATCTAGATAGGACTTCCAGTACTGTGATGAATAAAAGTCACTAGAATGGGCATCCTGTCTTTTCCTCATCCTACAGGAAAAGCTTTCAGTGTTTTACTACTGAATATTATGGTATCTGTGTGCTTGTCATTCATTGTCTTTATTATGTTGAAGTACATTTCCTCTGTACGCAGTTTGTTGAGAATTTTTATACCGAAAATATGTTGAATTTTATCAAATGCTTTTTCTGCATCAATTGAGATGATCCTATGTTTTTCTTTCCTTCATTTTGTTAATGTGGTATATTACATTTACCATCCTTGCATCTCCGGAATAAATGCCATTTAATCATTGTGTTTATCCTTTTAATGTATTGTTGAACTCAGTTTGCTGATATTTTTTTGAAGATTTTTACATCTATGTTCAACAGGTATATTATTCTATAAATTTCTTTTCTCATAATGTTTTTGCCTGGCTTTGGTATCAAAGTAATGCAGCCCTTGTAAAATGAGTTTGGCAGTGTTCCTTCGTCTTCAATTTTGGGAAGAGTTTAGGAAGTACTGGCATCAATTCTTCTTTAAATGTTTGGTAGAATTCACCAGTAAAGACTTCTGGCCCTAGGGTTATATTTTGGGGGGATATTTTGATTACTGATTCAATTTCCTTACTGGTTATTGGTGTGTTCAAGTTTGCTATTTCTTCATGATTCAGCTTAATAGCTTGTATGTTTTTTAGAAATTCATCCGTTTCATCTGGGTTATAAAATTTGTTGACCTATAACTCTACTCTCTTGTCTACAGATTTTATCAGTGAGATTGTTCTAAAATGGAAAGGATTTTATGTCACTCACCTGTGTGAAATTTTCCATATCAATTAAGATGTTTTATGAGGTATTTCATCATAGAATCATACCTAATGCTTCAGCATCACTGCTATATTATTTTTATTCTCAGACTTCAGGCTTAATATATAATTAACTATTTATTCCTCTTCTTGGAATTGCACATGGTATTTACTTTTCCTGAACATGTGTTTCTCCCAACCCTATGCAAACCTGTGCACTCATTCTCATTAAACTAATTCATATAAGTCAGCAACTTTTCAAAGTCATCTCTAATTTCACAGATGTTGGCAATGTTAAGTACCTTTCCTACAAGTTATCAAAACATTATATGCTTTGCCTGTCACTATACTTACCTAAGGTTTTGTTTTGGTTTGTTTTTTGACTCTTTACTTATTGCAGGGCCTTCCCTATTATATCCTGTGCTCCTGTGTTATAGAACATAAGCTGGCCACTCTAAGAAATAATAAATAGTTAAATTAATTAGTAATCCATATAATTTGCTGAAGAATCCAGGAATTTTTAGAAGCAATCAGCCTTTTGATATAATATTTACTTTTTTTATGGCTCACATGTGCTCTATACATAAAATTAAGTCAAAATAAGATGCCTGAGTTTTCTTCCAAACACATGGGGAGGGAAATAGAAATAAGGAACACTAAATAATGAAACTTGAGTTAGTATTTGTTACTTCCTGTCAGCCCTGCTTGACCTTAGCACTTCAGGTTTATGTGAAGGAACAACCTTCTTGAATTGTTTTTCTCTAGTGTTTTGTTGTAGTAAAAAATACTATGATCTACTTCAGAGAGTGCTGCAACTGCAATTTACACCTTGGCATATAATTTAAATTGGTAATTTAGCCATTGGTGACTCCTCAGAATTTTCTACTTTTTTTCTTTTCAATGTCTGCCTAGGCTTCACTGTTAATAAGTATGCAGAGAACAATCAGGAAATGGCTAAATGGATAGTTGTATTTTAGATGGCAAAAGAATATAATTTGAAAAATTAAGTTTAAGGACAGGGAATGTGAACTTAACTCACAGATAACTGGTTAAAATACATCCTAACTTATTTCCTACCAATCTGACCATCATGTCACTTCAACTATTCTTGACTAGGGATAAAATATACTGTAAGCAATGTAGATTGAAAAGAAGTAAGTTTCTCTCTGTAAAAGCTATGTTTCCATCTTCTCTTTTTTAAAAATAATATTAAAGTCCTACAGAAAGACTTCTATTAAAAATGGTATCCTGAAATTAATTACAATAACCAACAGAATAAAAATATATAGAGTGACAAAATTGCACAAGTACTGGAACCCAGAGCATTATGTCCTCCAAATTTCATATTCTTTGAGAAACCTCTGTTATATGTAGTGTGGAAGAAACAATTTTACATTAAAAAAAATACAAGATTACAACTTTTCTTTTTAATAAAGAGGCATAGAAATAGAGAAAATAGCAGAGAAATAAATATACTAACATCATACCAGTGGCTCCAGTTGGTCCTTTAAGGTAAGAAGCCAGCTGACAAAGAAATATAGTGAATGAATTTTGTAAGTAAAAGGTAAAAGCTGGATTTGAAAGCAAACTGTAATGACCCCCATAATATGTCCACACATATTTATGCACTCCATAAATTATATAGATCAGAACTAGTATCAATTGTTTTAAACAAAAATGGAAGAAAACCATATAATAGGATCTTTGTTCTTTGTATATAAACAATCATTTCCAATTATAAGAGCAAAAGAAGAAAGTATGAAGTAAAACTTGACATTTTAGGTTTGCTATTATAAATAACAGTTATAGACTGAAAGTTATAAAATTAAAAGACAAATCAATTGGAAAAATAATTTGCAAATTATATGACAGGACAAAAGGTTATGTATCCTATGTAAAATACTACTAAAAATTTTTAAGAAAAAATATAATCATAAAAATTATATATACTTGAATTCACTAAAGAATTTTAAATGGCAAACAAATTCATAAATATAAAAAACCCCACAAATCTAACATTGATGTACCATACTTCTTTCAAATTACATGTTTTGTAAAAAAGGAACATACCCAATATTGTCAATTGTGTAAGGGGGAATAGAGTTATCTTGTGTGCTGCTGATGGGAATATAAATTAGTCCAACAGGTATAGAAAAACCTGGGCAATGTTTATCAAAACCTTAAGACTGAGTACACTCTTTTACTTATAAATCCACTTTATAAAAGGTATCAAAAGGAAATAACCATGAAAGGATAACAAAATTGTCCTAGATTGGTATTTGTTGCAATTCACTCCTGACCACTCTTCTTATATCTAATGTTTCTTCTTCCCCTATACTAATGGCCAGGAATTAATGACAATAGTTTATTTTCCAGTTACATTGCAAAAAACTTTCTCTTTTTGTCTCTCCCTCTTAACTGAGACATCCCTAAGCCTGAGTAACACTCAACACAGATCAAGGGATAGGCAGATTTGGTGTCTGGTGAGAGCCTGCTTCCTGGTTCATGGACAGTCATCTTCTTACTGTGTTCTCACATGACATAAGGAGCAAGGGAATTTTCTGCGGCCTCTTTCATAGGGGTACTAATCTCATTCATGAGGACTGTCTTCATGACCTAATCGCCTCCCAAATGCCCCACCTCCAAATACAAACAGGCTGAGTATTAGGTTTCATTAAGCATATGAATTCTTAGCAGACACAAACATTCACTCTATGGTATTACCTCACCAGTTCCTTGTGAAGATAAAGTGAAAGGAAACATTTAAAGAATTTAGCACAGAGACTGGTAAATACTAGATTTTTAATAAACGTTAGAATGGAATTATGTATATGAGATATATGAGAGAGGCAAATAAAAATTCATCCTGAGAAGTCTATCTTAACCAAAAGGACCAATAATTAATTATAAACAGAACTGGAGGTGGACTCCCTCACAACTTTAAATGTGGAGTTTTCAAATTTTTTGCCCCACTTATTACCTTTGACCTCTGCTCTCTATATTCTTGTTACAAAACCTATCTAAGACTTGAAGATAAGACTAAAATGAGCGTGTCTGGTTAGTCACTGGAAAAAAAAATGTGTGAGATAGAAAATTCTCCCTAATACAAGAACACAGCAATTAACTGACATCCTACAAAATGTATTTTAATATTGATATTCAAGAAAACATTTTTACATAAAGAGAAAAATATGCTGTTGACATTTTCAAAGAATGTTTATTAGTGTATACCTGTGGATTCTGATATGCATAATTAATATAATTTAACAATCATGCTTATATTTTACTGTGGGTAATAAAGACTAAAATACCTCAAAATTTAGTCATAAAATCAAGCCTAACAGAGGAATGTCATTCCATCTACACTAGTCTCCCTGACAAATAATTTATTTGTGTTGACCAAGCAACATTTTTCTAACAGTGCTCTTGTTGTAGTGTCTGTCAAAGGCCCATCACACTTCTCTATAATAAACTCTATTTTCTAGAAGCGTATGCATTGGTCAGACAAATAAACAGTGGCATGACATTTTTCTTGCAGAATGTGGTCTTGTTCTGAAAGCATTTTTCCTTGTATAATTTCTATTTGAAAATCCATTCATTTGTTACAGCAGTGTAAAGATAACATTAATTTTAGTAGTTTGGGGATTGTTTTCCTTAGTGGGCAATGTGACATTGCCTATGAGAGTGGGAAAATAGTGAAATTGACAGCTCAGTGGCAGCCTCTCAGGAATAGGCTTATCAGAGAGATGGAAAATTGGGCTTCATGCCACTTTGATATGGCTACTTGGAGATCCCATATATTAAAAACTAAATGTTTTTAGAAATAACACCTTGCTACCATGATAGGGACAGCCACTTTTATAAAGTGTGAAACACTTTCTGTGGAGTGGGCCCCTTCCTGTAATGTATAGGGGTTTCCAGTTGGAATTTGGGGATTTAGAATTATTGAAAATGGTGGATTTGGATTTTTCAGTTATCTTAATTCTATAAAAGGTCCCCTTCCAAATGCAATTACACCAAGATGTATTTCTGCAGAATTGCATTTTCCAGGAATGAGGGAGATTGTGCTGCCTAATGGAATTATCTCAAATTACCTGTGAAGAATACGTACCAAAGGTGACTGTGAAAGTACAGCTTCCTAGGGCCCAAATTGAGGTCTCTCTCTAAGGAACAGAGACTATTTTTTTTAAATGGAGTTTGTATGTTACTTATAATGATGCAATTTGGGGGAAAACAGTATAATGTTTAAAATACATGGGTTTTGCTAGAAACAAATTGTGAATGAATGCCATTTCTGTAACTTATTACTCAATCTCAGACAAGCATTTAATCTTTCTTAATCTTAATTTCCTTTGTACAAAGTAGATATCCAGTAAATTTTCCAGTGAATTATAGTTTCAAGAAGCTGGTTTTCATACAATATTCCAACATATTTAGTCTCAAAACTGCACAGTCAAAAACATCTTTAATTCCTTAAAAAACTAGATATTCCATAAAATACACTTGAGAACTCTCCTTGGTATTGTAAATGAAGGAGTAGTTGTAGACAAGGCTGAGGTCACAAATCTAATTTTTATAAGCAGACTTGAATTTTTCTACTATACATAAAGCAAGAAATGTCATGTCTTTATTTATTTCCTGCAACAAATTAGATCTAGATTGAAGTCATATATACCAAAGTTTCCATGGATTTTTTAAGACATTCTCTTCCTTCCATGTTCTTTGTCCAAGCCTAAGAATTAAGTGATCCAGGAAAAACTGGGAGGCTCCCTGATACACTATCCTTGGTATAAAGAGCTACTGTTGTTGTAGAATATTGTCGAATTCCAGATTACTCATTGTGGACAATAGAATAATGTTCCTACTCCACGATGTCTGTGCCCTACTCCTTGGAACCTGTGAATATGTTCTATTACATTACATTTGGAATTAAAGTTTTTAAACAACTAATCTTATAACAGTTTATCCTTAGTTATGTGGATTGATCCAATGTAATCCTAAGAGTCCTTTAATTGTAGAATAGGGAGGTAGAAAAGTTAATGTCAGAACCTGAATAAGACAGAGAGAGAGAATTTGAAGATGCTCGCTGCTGGTTTTGAAGATGGAGGAAGGGACCATGGACTGAGGAATGCAGGCAGCCTCTAGAATCAGAACAAAGCAAGGGAAGAGATTTTCCCCTAGAAGTCTGGAGGAAACACATTTTTGCTGACCCTTGAATTTAGCCCAATGAGACCCATGTCATACTTCTGACCTCTAGAACAGTAAGATAATAAGTTTGTGTTGTTTTAAAACACTAAATTTATACTAACGTGTTACAGCAGCAATAGAAAATTAAAGCATCGCTCTAAAAGGAGCCAACCTCACTGGTAACTTTGCTCCCTAAATGGTTTTTGCTTATGTTTTTAAATCACTGGTATTTAGTACACATGTGTTGACATGCATTCAATCTGTGCCCTCTTCACTGCTTCCAGTTTGGGGAATCTTCTTCCTCCAGGATTCATCCACTTTCTTCTGCCTTTCAAAGTACCAGACATCCTTTACTCTGTTCTGGAAAGTCATCTTAATTACTTTGAGAGGTTTCCAACTTTGAAGACTAGAAGTCTCTTGGGATAATCTCTAGGGTAACTGGTCCAAATTATAAAATGAATTATTGGAACATAAGGCATTTACCTCACTTATGCTGGTTCTAGAAGCCCCAGTGTTCTATCGTTCCTTCCTGAAAGGACCATTAAAGAGCTAAGAACAAAGCTACAGAAGAAAAGACAATAATTCCTTTGCATTATAGAACCATTGTGTGGTTAAAAGGGACTTTCATTTCAAAAAAGTAAGGTGGAACTGAGGTATTATACCCTGTATAACTTTGGTATCTACATTATGAAATGAACCTTTGCACCGCCTTCATAGACTTGTTTTGAAGATTAAAAATGCAATAAATGAATGTAAAGTATCTAGAACATATTTTTACTAGTATGACCTATTATTGATACTGTTCCTCTTACTTTCCCCATTTTAGCAAGAAAAACTTGAGTCTAACAGAAATTAAGTGACTTGAGATTGTGTTAATTTAGTGAAGATAGAAAATGGATTCTGAAAATGCTACAGAAACCTAAAGTGTATGTGCATGCAAAGCTCACACTTATCAATTGAATTTAATGGGCAGCAAAATGTTTTTTTTAAATAGAATTTGGCCAATATGGTTCCAGAAATCAGGAAAAGAAATCTATATCATGTTATGTATCCTATCTGATTTTATGATTTGTGTCTCTGTAAAGCAAATTAGCTTATACCAGATTGCTCTATCAAGAACTGGTGACAATATAATACTGAAGTTATCTTGGTTTGGGGATGTTTCTCAGCAGGTTTATGTTTTATATAATTAAGTAACAACAACTTAACACAAAGCACACAGCTAAACACAGCAAACTTTAGAGGATTATGAATTCAGTATCTATCTGTCCATCTATCTATATTATAGCACTATATGTATATGTATACAGTATGTACAGAATGTATATATGTAGTATATATTCAATATATATAGTACATACTATGTATACACAGAGCTGGTACAAAGGACTTTCCTCTTGTCTAGGTGTGTTCTTGTGATAACTGGTGGAAATGTTTGTTGTGTTTCTCCCTTTGTCAATAAGACAAACAGAAAGGCTTCCATTTCTGACTACCTTAGACTTAGTACAAAGCCTGTGATTGCTTCCCCACCTACATGCAGTTTCTATTGATGATATCCTTCCAACTTTGTTTCTACAACTAAGCAACCTCAACTTTTCCTTCTTATGCTTTTCCTCACATGCTCTTTACTCAAACAACCTTCACAAATTTTAAGATCAAGGCTTGTGTTTATTGCCTTCTTTATTTCTGTATGTGAATTAAACATGTATTTTAACTTATGTTTATGTGTGAGTCTATTATTTTTCATTCAGGAATACTGATGAAATCAGGAATTTTGATTCTAGTAGTACAAAGGGAATAAAGATATTACAAAGACATGTATGATGATTATAAAGCCTATTGCCTGATACATCAGCCAGTTTCATCAGATCTGCTGGCATTCTAATTTCTCAATTTTCAATTGAATTAGTCAGCACTGAATAACAGATATGCTTTTATGCTTTGAAAATCCTGGTCTCAAGGGTTCAAAATTTTTAAGAGATCTCTAGTAAACACCCTTTGTGAAAGGTTGTAATTAAAATTGTTTTACATTTCTGAAAATTGTATATAGACTTCTCTGCCTAACTATAAAGGCAGATATGCAAAAGAAATATTGGTCTATATTTCAGGGCCAGGACCATCTTTGATTTTTCCCTAAGCCACTGCCCCATTTTATTCTTCATATTTCTTCTGGGAACATTGAAAAAAAAAAAAGCTACTGCCCATACACCTGTTCTATTCAGAATCATTTGAAGGTCTTCACATAGTAAAGCCATGGTTCTCAAACACCTCTCTGTGAAGCCACAGGGCTTCCGGTCACAGTTGTCACAGGGCATCATTTTCAGAAATGAGAGATGCAAATAGACACACTACTCCCTCAACCAGTACATTTATTTTTAGCTACATTTCTTGAGGAATGTCCTATGTTAGATTTCAATTATGAATGAAGAAAAGAAAAAAGCAACTAACCTAGGATTTCAAATTAAACTTGGACATATGCAAAATTAACCACAAATCAGCTCCCAACTTCTATTTTAGGTCTTAATTTAAAATGAAATATTCATATAATATATAAAATACAGACAACCCCACTATATTTACTATTATAAACTTGTTTCCCTTTTCTTTTATCAATGCTTTCATAAAGTTTATTTCTTTTATCTAGAAGTTTCTTCATTTTAACCCAATCAATCAAAGGGATGAGTTACATGCAAATAGTACTGACTCCTTTGAAGCCTTCTAGAAACCAAATAGTTTGGTATATTTTTATCTTCCTTTTTCCCCCTAACTTTTCCCATAACACATTTGGAATTCTTACCTAACTCTTTTCTATATTATGTAATTATGTGTCTGTTAATTTATCTCTTTCATTTTACAGCAACATCTCTGCAAGAAGAGAATTTTGGATTATTTGTCATAGATTAAGCTCCACTTCACATTAATTTATTGGTTCCAGTAAAACGGAGCATGTAAGGAGAATGTCAATCATGCAATTGTGGTCAAGGGATCAAAATTTCTAACTACCTGCTATCTGAACATGTATATTAAAGACATCAAATCATATGTAGGTTGACTTCAGTCCTTGAGAGGGAGATTGGCATAATTAACAAAAGTCCTCAGTATGGGATGGTCAATGGGTTTTTAGAGGTTATATGAATGGATATATACTACAAATATCTAGGCCAATGCGTAGCTATAAGAACAGGTCTGACACAATGAAAAAGTAGCTCAGAAATGAGGCAGCAGCCCATTTATCAAAACTGAGAAATAAAATCAACATCATATTAGTAGCTAGAGTAATTCAGTACTGATTACAGAGATCCATAAAATCCTCTCTTTGGTTCTGAAAAGTGAGGCAAGGCCAGATCCTGCAAGTAAATTTCAAATGAGAGGACTGAAAAGCAGTCTGGTCATGAAAACATTCCCCTGTATGTGCCCCTTGGTTTATATCAAAGTAAAAATTAGTGAACTTAGAATACATGTGGTCCCACCATCAGAGCCACCAGTGGAAAAAAAGAGTGTTCATCAAAGATTCTACTGAAAAGACACATACTGCCGAGAATGATATATATTTTGACCACTTCAGATTGTGTTGTCTTGTATGGGGGAGGTCCTGTCCCTTCCTTCCTTTCTTTTTTCTTTTCTATTCTTTTATTTCTTTCCTGGAAACTTGTCCCTTAACAACCCAAAATATGTAGAATAATTATTAAGTACAAATTATGTGTAATCAATAGCTCTAAATTTGAAATACAGCATTAATGATGAGAGCAGTCTAAAAGTTTAAAAATAATTGAGTTTCATTAATTGCACATCTTTTTGTGCATGTTACAGATATATGAGTGTGTATTTGTTGAAATTTTCAACAGTGTTTACTTCTTTCAGGATGTAATATAAGGTGACAAGGCAAGCTTCTCAACAATAAGGTCATTCACATTGAAGATATCATTAAAAAAAAAAGAAAAACTCAGTTTTGTTTAACTGGGCAGTGAAAGAATGATAGCAGAAAGCTAAACAGTTAGCTGATGATGAGCTGAGGAAGGGTGCTTGAAAGTGCTATAGACAAAAGTGACACTCAGAGAGCATGTAGAAGCCCAACTTCAAAGTATTAACTTTCTGAAAGGACTGAACCCGACATGCCATCACAATATAAAGCCTTCAGAAATGAGGAAATTGTTTATCAACAATGTCATGTTGCAGTCCATAAGGTGAAGAGGTGAGGAATTGAAGCTGCCAACAGTGACAAGAGATAACATATCTAACCTTTAATCTCAGTTCTCTACATGGATAGTTGCACTGCCAGTAAATTGATTTACTAAGTGTCTTTTATAGAAAATTTAGGTTTTTTTTTTTAAAACTTCACCATGACATGGAGCCACTTTCAGTTGAAACAAGTTGATGTTTTAGGATTAATTATTATCACCTATTTTGGTAGTTAGACTTGAACATTACAGCCATCAAGAATACCTGAAGGATCCAAAGTTAACAAAATCAAGAAAATATTTTGTTGTGAACATAATGTAGAAATGTAAGACTAAAAACTTAACTTCATTAACAATTTATGATAAACTTGAGATTGAAGAGTATTGGAAATTAGTCTTTTCAAAGCAACCAGCAACAAGATCCTTAATATAGCTGTAACTATATTTCTTTCTCAGAAGAAAGACCTGATAAAGTATTTCTTATCTACCACTTAACTTTCTCTTAGATTTAATCAGGTAGAAATAATAATAGCTAAAATTTCTGAATATTTTACATGCATTAACTATTTACACACTTAAGCTTAGTAAAAACCATAGGAGGTAAGTATGGTTATGTTTCCATTTTACTTGCAAGTATACAGAGATTAAATAACTTTCTAAGCCCAAACGCATATGTTGAATTGCAGAAACTACCTATAAACCCAGAAATTCTGATTCCATCATTTACAAATACATCCAGTACAATAGTCTAGACTCTATCTTGTATCAGATGGAAAACTTCTTGGAAAACAAGTAACTACATAAACAAAATTGTTTACTTTTCGAACCCTTATTTTCCACCATTAATAAGCATGTAGTAATGCTTTATGATATGATATGAAAAAGAAATTGACTTGAAATAAACAACAAAAAAGATAATTTTAAAATGTGCATTAGTAGTTGATTATTAAAAACGTTTAGGGATACCTCATTTTAACCATAAGAAAGGAAGAATATAGACACTTTTCAGGGAACAGAAAATGAAAGTAAAAAGCTGTAAGAAACCCAGTTATTTCTCTATGATGATCTAATTTATCCTCCTCTCTTCAGACATGTTTTCTTGAACTCCAGATCATGCAATATTCAGAAGATGACACATCCAGAGCCCCAAATTTGCATTAATGTCACATAGTCTCTTAAGCTAGAATAGCCTATGCTCAATTCTCAAGCCTGATAACAAAAATTCTGTTGTCCCCGACCGAGTCTACCCTTATCCAACAAACTGCAGCCAAAGAATTGAGTCACTCATAATACATAAACAATGTGGGGTTTACTTCTTGAAAATGGAAAAGAGCCCATTTTTTGCCTATACTAAGATGGAAATATTTCTGAGATAATGATGGACATGAGTAACCATCTTTAAAAGGAGACTGAAAGGCATCAGTACTACTTTTTCCAGATGCTGAATCTTTTCCTTCTTAAGTAGATATTTCCTTATAGAATCAAGTATTGGTTATAATTTGAGACCAGCTCATAAAATTTCTGTGTATATATTTTACATATGAAGAAATGGTAATATAATTTTTAAAAAGAAGAAGAAATTTGGCCTTGACCATGTGGTGTTATAGGTTGATTCCCTAAACTCAATAATTTTGTATGTTTTTTTCTTCCCCTATTTCCTACTCTTAAATGTGCTTTGTTGCCTTTTTATTTTAATAGTCTGTGGTGTTGGTTTGGTGAAAATGGTATTAACTCTCATTTAAGAAGCTGAAAATGATTTTTACTCACTTATTCAGAGCTCTCAATGGCATGAAACACCTGTTTCTCAATAGCAGTAGAAGGGAAGGGGGAATATAAGGAGTAGGCTTAAAGGAAAGAAGGCAATGCCCAGGGTACTGTAATATGTACATACTTTATTCAATCTATATCGATTTCTCCTATGTTTTATCTTCCGCTTTTCTGTGGTTTGGAAGCACACATAGATTTGATGCATCTTGGTATCAATCTGCCTGTTAGTCCAAAAATGTGAAAACACTGCCTGCATGCCTGGCAATCAAATGTAGAAAGTAGGTTTTCAGGAGTGACTTGAATAGGATCTTGGAGTGCAAACGCATAGGTTTAGAAGGACCTTGGTACTAATCTTTCTCTCTTTCAGTTCACAACCTCATTCCCCACATCCTTGTCCTTCCCATTCTCACACAATTCAACACAAGAAATAGGGTGTGTACTGAAGATTGGTGTGCTTTGGATAAGAGGGCACACTGAGAATGAGGAAAAGTATTAGTCCAGCTGTAAATAAGTATTAGTCCAGTGTAAATAAGATGGTGGATTTGCAGAAAGAAATGAATTTCCTTGGAAGATACATATCCTCTTAAATTCTCCATTATGAAGAAACACGGAATTGTATATTCTCCGTAAGCAATGTCTACCTTGCAGGTAAGATGCAGGTTTGGGTTCAGTTAACTACTTTTGTGTCAGAATGAACCAAGATATCTGTGAAATAAAATGAAAACAGAACTGTGGATGTGAAGCAATGATCACCTGATACTCTAATAACCACTTAAATCAGAGAAAAAGCTAGTTCCCTAAGGAGAGAAACATTCTATGACTCATTGAATATAATTCTGAAAAAAGTAATATGCACTTTATTGCAAAGGGCTTTTATAATCTTGAGAGACTGCTGCTTACTCTAATTTTCATCTTCCATTCCTCACTTTAGGAATTTAATTGAAAACATCAAGATAAAAAAGTCAGTTAAACACAATTGAATGGCAAATAAATTATGAGAATTCAATCAATCATAGGCAAGATACAAAGTCATATGTAAGAATTATAGTTATATAACAGATATTATTTACCATGCTGAGAAAACATCTTAATTAAACATGCTGTGGCAGAAGTTAGAAGTTATTTTTTTGTAATAAAAGTGTATGTATGTATATGTGTACAAGCATAATATGTAACAATTACATATTTTTTCAGTTCAATAGGAAGATGGGAACAAAATTTATACAGTTTTCATCTAAATCATAATTGCTAAAGTTCTCTATCTTCTTAATTTAGTTGTTTAGGTCAACTAATATGCATTTTTCCCTTGGAAGGAATGGCATCAAGTAATAACTGTCTGGTTCCAGTGATATATAAATATAGATATAGATATGTATGTGATACAATGAAGAATGTATTAGTATCTCTAACTTCCAAGCCATTAAAAATCATTAATTATGCTTATAAGTGTGTGTGGGGTGACACATGGATAGACAAGAGGAGGTATTAAGAACAACAGATAAATAGCTAAAATAGATAGTATGATTTTTTTAAAATTCAAAGAAAATCATCAATTAAATAAAGTTTTAGACTGGGAACTAGATATAACAACTTTTGATTCCATATTCACTACTTCAACTCATCTTTTCCAGCTCGTTTTATTATCTTCATACAATTATCAATATAATTTATTTCAGCTTTTAAACCTTCTGAATATGACATGTAGTGGTAATTCAATGGAAGAGAGATTACACTTCGTGGTGGGAAAATTAGAAAAGATATTGTAATGATATAGTATTTAAAAATTACTTTGAAGTGACTTTATTTGAGTATAATTTTAAAACAACTTAAAAATAAAACTTGAAAGTGTTACGTCTAATTTTATGCAAGTGTAACTTTAATGAATACTAGAAATAAAACACAAAATCTTCAAAAAAAACAGAATTCAACGCTGAGTATATACTAATATTGGAAGGCATGCTCTATGATTTAATGAAGTTTATTGCAAACCTTAAAACAATCACCAAAATATTAAAACATAAAGGTTTATCTAAAAACCAAAAATACAGAAAGAAATCATAAAAATTCATCCAAAGAAGGTAGAAAAAGTTAAGGTAAAGAGGACAGATGAACTAAAAGAAAACAAATAGCAATATATTATGTTTTAAATCCAACTGTATTGTTAATTATGTTAAATGTAAACATGAACAGTCTAATTAGAATTAGAAATTGTAAAATTGTATTAGAAATACTCGAATATATGCTGTCTGTAAAACCACATTTTTTTTTAAAACCACATTTTAATTATAAAGATATTGAGAGGTTAATAGTTAAAGATGTAAAAAGATATACCATCAAAACAGTCATTAAAAGTGGACTGGAATGCTTAAATTAATAATAAGTAGACCTCAAATTATGGAATATAACAACTGATAATTAGGGATACTTCTTAATGATAGAGAGGTCAATTATTTAAGAAACTATAAAAATTCTAAATAAAATACATCGTATAACAGCTTTGAACAATGTAAATAATATACTGATAAAACTGAAAGAAAAAAATATAGAAATCCACAATGACTATTGTAGATTTCAACAATCCTTCCTCAATAATTGATAGAACCAGAAGTCAGTAAGATACAGAAGAGTTAAATAATACAATTAATCCACCAGATCTAATTTACATCAAAAAACTATTTAAGACATCATTTTTTTAAATGATATGGAACATTTACCAAGATGGACCATAATCTGGGCCACAAATCAAGCCTCATATTTTAAAATATTGAAATTTTCAAATTATATTTCAAATCACAATGGAATTAAACTAGAATTTAATAACTGAAAAGAAAAAGTCTGGAAAATGTCCAAATACTTGGACATTTGGACATGAAACAACACTTTTTTAAACTAAGGATCAAAGAAGAAATCACAAGGGAAATCAGAGATTATTTTGGACTGAATGAAAATAAAAATCCAATATATAAAATTTTGTGAGATGCAACTAAAGCAGTGTTTAAAATTTTATTGTAGTCCAATAATTACCTACCAGGCAATTGGAATGCAAATAAATAAGCACACTACAAATCCCCTAGATGCAGTGGCCTCAAGGTAAACTAGATTGGGAATGTGCACACCAATGTGGGGTTTGGACTTCTTGAGCTTATTCCCATTTTCTACTCCTCCTTACACTCCCCAATACCATGCCCTCTTCCTCATCAGTAGCCATCTGGGTACTTCTGATGCCAAATGCTGTTGAGTTCTCTCTCTCCCTCTCTTTTTTATCCCCACACCTACACTTTCCTTTGGCTTCCACACACTTGGATCTCTGCTCACTGTGTCAGAACAAATAGCAGAGTCCCTAGTCCATGGATAGGCATTCTCCCCTTTTTTTCACTTTGGGGACATCTTTTAAAACCTAGCAGTAAACTGGAAACAAATGATCTAATAAATAAAATTGTTGAAATCAGAAGTCACTTCATCATAAATTTTACTTTGCTGTGTTTCTCAGAATAAATATTATACTAGGGAAAGATTTTCTGTTGTAAATGTCTCTCTTTGTAACTTAGAACTAAATGTTCTAAGAGTTCTTTATCATTAATGGTAAATTTCCCTGGACAAGACCCAGGGCTAATTACTTCATGAATTCTTTCTTAAATTGAGGTATAATGAAAATAACTTTATATTAGTTTTAAGTGTACAATGTAAGGATTCAATATTTGTATGTATTGCAAAATGATCACAACAATAAGTCCAGTTAACATCCATCCCCATACATAATTACAAAAGTTTTGTTTTTCTCCAAATGAGGACTCTTAAGATCCACTCTCCTAAGTACTTTCAAATATGCAACATTGTTGAGTTCTGTGTTGATGGAGTCCCTTTACTTTATCAGTATCTCAGATTTGAGAAAATATCTGCTGGGGGAAGTTAAAAATTTTGATCAAGACTAACTATTTGATAAAGGATGATTTACTGAATATGTGGAGATTTTCACAATATTAATTAGAAAGAATTATTCTCACACAGAGAAGGAGAACTAGGGAGAAAAATAAAAGAGCAAAATTAGAGGTAATAGTCACTAATCCTGTGCTCAGTGCTGGATTAGGGATCTACCTTTGTGTCTTTCTTAATCCTCACAACAGTCCCATGAAATAGAGGTCATTCATGATTAGATGATGGAAAGTTTTTATTTTGAGGGATCCATCCAGGTATTTAGGTGATGAGCAGAAAAATATGAATGGTGGTCCATGGCACAGTGGGGTAGATCACAATAAGCAAAAAGGTTCTGAATGGACCTAATAGAAACTCACATCTTTTCCCACTGAATCTCAGAGAATGTATACTCTTAACTGGAAATGGAAACACATCTGTAGTTAAATCATATAGGCACTTGAATGCAGTCTAAATGTTTTTTTGATTTCTAGGTAAACCTGGAACTTATTATTAGTTTGTTTTTCTACAGCAGGAGACATGCAGGAAGATGGGTATACAGATATTTTAACACAAATTCTTAAATGAGAAAAAAAAACTCATAGGAAAAGAGCAGGGTACTAAATACAATAACAGGTTTGTGTTTCAGGCTGGTGCTAGCAAAAACTGTGGCATCACAAAGTTAATTTCACCCTTTCTACACCTTGTCTCTGTGAACATATTACAGAATAATATTTGTTTTTTTTGGGCCCTCTTCCTTAGTTGTCCTATTTAAAATACTCTTTCAAAATACTTCTTGCAAAAAAAAAATACTTCTTGCAGTAAAGTAACTGAGTTAATAATTCATACTGGGTTTATATTACTTGCAAATACTGTGTCTCTCAATTTAAGATTTATATTAAATTGGGGAATGAGAGATTTTGTCTCCAGTAAAGAAAAATACAATTACAACAAGCAAGTTTGCTTGGTTTGATTGTAACAGCTCTAAATTCTGCTTTTTGGTGTCAATTATGTCATTCTCATGATGCATAGCCATAATTAATATATTTCCAGTTCAAATACTCTATTTAACCCATTATTCTCCATTCCTTTTTAATTGCTCCTCATTCTTCTATCTTCCTTGAAATTCTTTTAGGTTTGAAACCTAAGATGTTAAAGATTTTTTTAAGTTGCTGGTCTCTTAATTTCAAATACATTTTCAATATCCTGCATTTGTACTCTCCTCTTCTCACAATTGCCAGTTTTGATATGCTTGTGTGTGGATAATTTCCTACCTTTACTGTATGTTTGTCTTTAGTGGTGAGCTTTCCCATTTGTAATTTTCTTGTTTCTAGTTGTGGACTTTTCTTTTCCACCTAGAGATGTTTCTTTAGCATTTGTTGTAAAGCTGATTCGGTGGTGCTGAATTCTCTTATATTTTGCTTGTCTGTAAAGCTTGTGATTTCTGTCAAGTCTGAACAAGAGCCTTGCTAGCTAGAGTATTCTTGGTTGTATGTTCTTCCCTTTCATCACTTTAAATATATCATGCCATTCCCTTCTGGCATGCAGAGTTTCTGCTGAAAAATCAGCTGATAACCTTATGGAAATTCCCTTGTATGTTATTTATTGCTTTTCCCTTGTTGATTTTAATATTTTCTCTTTGTCATTAATTTTTGTCTATTTGATTAATATGTGCCTTGATGTGTTCCTCCTTGGGTTTATCCTGTATGGGACTCTCTTTGCTTCCTGGACTTCAATGAGTGTTTCTTTTCCCAAGTTAAGGAAGTTTTTGGCTATTAACTCTTCAAATATTTTCTCAGGCCCTTTCTCTTCTCCTTCTGAAACCCCTAAAATGCAAATGTTGGAGCATTTAATGTTGTCCCCAAGATCACTTAGGCTGTTCTCATTTCTTTCCATTCTTTTTTCTTTATTCTGTTCCACAGCAGTGATTTTCACCAGTCTGTCTTCCAGCTCACTTATTCGTTCTTCTGCCTCATTTATTCTGCTATTGATTCCTTCTAGTGTATTTTTAATTTCAATTATTGTATTGTTCATCTCTGTTTGTTCTTTAAATCTTCTGGCTTTTCATTAAATATTTCTTATATCTTCTCAATGTGTGCCTCCATTCTTTTTCTGAGATCTTGAATCATCTTTACTATCATTACTCTGGATTCTTTTTCAGGCAGATTGCCTATCTCCAATTCACTTAGTTGTTCTTCTGGAGTTTTATCTTGTTCCTTTGTCTAGAACATATTTCTCTGACATCTCATTTTATCTAACTTTCTGTGTTTGTGGTCTCTGTTTCTCAAGCTGAAGGTTTGTAGTTTCTCTTGCTTCTGGTGTCTGTCCCTTGGTGGATGAGGTTGGTGCAGGGGCTTGGGCAGGCTTCCTGGTGGGAGAGACTGGTAGCTGCCCACTGGTGGGTGGAGCTGTGCCTTATCTCTCTTTTGGGCTGGGCTGTGTCAAGTGGTGTGTTTAGAGGTGGCTGTACACTCAGGATAACTTTAGGCAGTCTGTCTGCTGATGCATGGTGCTGTGTTCCCACCCTGTTTGTTGTTTGGCCTGAGGCATGTGAGAACTGAAGCCTGCAGGCTGTTGGGTGCAGCCAGGTCTTGGTGACAAAATGGCGACCTCTTGGAAAGCTTACACCAATGAATATTCCCTGGAGCCTCTGCCACAATTGTCCTTGTCCCCACAGTGAGCCACAGCCAACCTCTGCCTCCTCAGGAGACCCTCCAAGACCCACAGGTAAGTCTAGCTTAGGCTACTATGGAGTCACTGCTTTGTTGTGGGTCCCAGTGCATGTGAAAACTTGTGTGCACCCTCCAAGAATAGAGTCTCTGTTTCCCTCTGTCCTGTGCAGTTCCTGCACTCAAGCCCTGCTGGCTTTCAAAGCCAAATGCTGGCTTTCAAAGCCCTGCTGGCTTTCAAAGCTCCTCCTCCTGATGCCAGACTCCCAGGCTGGGGAGCCTGACGTGGGTTCAGAACTCTCACTCTTGTGGGAGAACCTCTGTGATATAATTATTTTCCAGTTTGTGGGTTACCCACCCAGTGGGTATGGGATTCGATTATATCATGAAAGTGCCCTTCCTACCATCTTGTTGTGGCTTCTTTTTCTTTGGATGTAGAATATCTTTTTGGTAGGTTCCAGTCTTTTATGTCAATGGTTGTTCAGCAGTTAGTTGTGATTTTGGTGTTTTCATGAGAGAAGCTGAGTCCTTCTACTCTGCAATCTTGTCTCTATTGTAATGCCCAAAATCTAGAACACTTTTATTTTTTCCTTTGTGCTTAGTCTATTTTCACTTGCTTATAGGGTGCAATGTTCAGAGGCCTTGTACCTGGTGCTTCAGACCAGAATTCCTCATACAAAATAGCTGTGCTCAACACCTCAGTTCAGCAGTCTGTGTGCAGAAGCACTGCACAGTACACTGCAATTCAAGATAGTGCCCATATACCTAAGAGGTTAAAATGCAACAAAATATTTTTTTTAATTTATTCACCCATCTATTGAATAAGTTATTTAACTCAATGTATTAAAATAAAATGCAAGGATGGCTTGGCCTTAAAATAATAAACATATAATAATAAAAATATAGACATATTTTTGCTGTTTTTCTTACTCTTCGGACTCAGTAAGTAAGGTATATAAAGTAAGAAAAACCCAGTTTAATTAAAATTGCAGACTAAGCATATTGTTTTGTATCTGTTTTTTTAATCTGTTCTCACTCTAATCTCATAGTGTATATGAAGATCAATAGTTTTCACACATGCAAAACAGCTTCTTAGTTCTCTGGAAATAACTGACCTACTTATTAAAACTGGCCTGTGGCGTTAACAATTTCCTTAAAGTTTGTTTTGAGAAATAGCTAAATTTTATTAAGAAAGGTCAAAGGTTATCTGAAATCTGAACTTGAACAGCTTTTTTACTAATAAATTCACTAAGAAACTACCAAATCTCAGAAATTTCCCCAAGTACATTTAAAATGAGGCTCTAGCAGAATGTAGATGGACCTCAATAAAGATGTAAAGCAGTTAAAGTAAAACGTTAGGACTGAGACACCTTCAAGATGGCAGAGGAGTAAGATGTGGAGATCACCTTCCTCCCCACAAATACATCAAAAATACATCTACATGTGGAAAAACTCCTACAAAACACCTACTGGACACTGGCAGAAGACCTCAGACTTCCCAAAAGGCAAGAAACTCCCCACATATCTGGGCAGGGCAAAAGAAGAAAGGAAAAACATAGACAAAAGAATAGGGATGGGACCTGACCCTCTGGGAGGGAGCTGTGAAGGAGGAAAAGTTCTCACACACTAGGAATCCCCTTCACTGGTGGAGACAGGGGGTGGGCAGGGTGGGAAGCTTCAGAGCCATGGAGGAAAGAACACAACAGGGGTGCAGAGGGCAAAGCAGAGAGATTCCAGCACAGAAGATCAGTAGCGACCAGCACTCACCAGCCTGAGAGGCTTGTCTTCTCACCCTTCAGGACAGGTGTGGACTGGGAGCTGATGCTTGGGCTTCAGAGATAAGACCCCAGGGAGAGGACTGAGATTGGCTGCATGAACACAGCCTGAAGGGGGCTAGTGCACCACAGTTAGCCAGGAGACAGTCTGGGGAAAAGTCTGGAGCTGCCTAAGAGACAAGAGACAATTGTTTCAGAGTACACAAGGAGAAGGGATTGAGAGCAGCACCTAAATGAGCTCCAGAGTTGGGTGTAAGCTGCGGCTATCAGTGTGGACACCAGAGACAGGCATGAAATGCTAAGGCTGCTGCTGCAGCCACCAAGAAACCTGTGTGCAAGCATAGGTCACTATCCAAACCACCCATCCCAGGAGGCTGTGCAGCCCGCCACTGACAGGGTCCCATGAACCAGGGACAACTTCCCCTGGAAAATGCACGGGGCGCCTCAGGCTGTTGCAACGTCATGCCGGCCTCTGCCAATGCAAGCTCACCCTGCATCCTGTACCCCTCTCTCCCCCCAGACTGAGGGACCCAGAGCACCCTAAACAGCTGCTACTTTAACCTTGTCCTCTCTAGGTGGGGAACAGAAACCCTCAGGCTACCTACATGTAGATGTGGGGCGATATCCAAACCTGAACCACAGGAGCCGTGCGAACAAAAAGGAGGAAGGGAAATTCTTCCCAGCAGTCTCAGGAGCAGCAGATTAAATCTTCACAATCAACTTGATATACCCTGCATCTCTGAAATACCTGAATAGACAACAAATCATCCCAAAATTGAGGCAGTGGACTTTAGGAGCAACTGTAGACTTGCAGTTATCTTTCTGCATCTAATTTGTTTCTGGTTTTATGTTTATGTTAGTGTAGTATTTAGAGCTTATTATCATTGGTAGATTTGTTTATAGATTTGGTTACTCTCTTCCTTTTTTTATATATACATAGTTTTCCTTTTTATCTTTTTGTGTGAATGTATGTGTATGCTTTGTTGTGTGATTTTGTATGTATAGCTTTCTATTTGCTATTAGCCTTAGGGTTCTGTCTGTCCATTTTTTTCTTTTTTAGTGTACATTTTAGTGCTTTTTTGGGGGTTTGGTTGTTCTCTTCTTTTTTTCTTTTTTTAATTCCTTTGTAATTTTTAATATTTTTTTAAATTTAAATAACTTTCTTTTTTCTTCCTTTCTTTCTTTCTTTTTCTCTCTTTTCTTCTGAGTGGTTTGGCTGACAGGATCTTGGTGCTCTGGCTGGGGATCAGCCTGAGCCACTGAGGTGGGAGAGCCGAGTTCAGGTCATTGGACCACCAGAGACCTCCTGGCTCCACGTAATATCAACTGATGAGAGCTCTTCCAGAGATCTCCACCACAAACTAAGACCCAGTTCCATTCAATGACCAGTAAGCTCCAGTGCTGAACTCCCCATGCCAAAAAACTAGCAAGGCAGGAACACAACGCCACCCATTAGCAGAGACGCTGCCTCATACTAAGTGAACAGACAGCCCCAAAACACACCACTGGATGTGGTCCTGCCCACCATCAAGACAATATCCAGCCTCATCCACCAAACATAGGCACCAGTTCCCACCAGCAGGAAGCCTACACAACCCACTGAACAAAACTTACCCATTGGGACAAGACATAAAGACAACGGGAACTATGAACCTGCAGCATGCAAAAAGGAGACCCCAAACACAGTAAGTTAAGCAAAATGAGAAGACTCAGAGATACACAGCAGATGAAGGAGCAAGGTAAAAACCCTCCAGACCAAACAAATGAAGAGGAAATAGGCAGTCTTCCTGAAAAAGAATTCAGAGTAATTATAGTAAAGATGATCCAAAATCTTGGAAATAGAATGGAGAAAATACAAGAAATGTTTCACAAGGACCTAGAAGAACTAAAGAGCAAACAAACAATGATGAACAATACAACAAATGAAATAAAAAATTCTCCAGAAGGAATCAATAGCAGAATAACTGAGGCAGAAGAACGGATAAATGACCTGGAAGATAAACTAGGGGAAATAACTACCACAGAGCAGAATAAAGAAAAAAAAATGAAAAGAATTGAGAACAATCTCAGAGACTTCTGGGACAACATGAAACACACAAACATTCGAATTATAGGAGTCCAAGAAGAAGAGAAAAAAAAAGGAACTGAGAAAATATATGAAGAGGTTATAGTTGAAAACTTCCCTAATATGAGAAAGGAAATAGTCAATCCAGTCCAGGAAGCACAGAGGGTCCCACACAGGATAAATCCAAGGAGAAACATGCCAAGACAAATACTAATCAAACTATCAAAAATTAAATACAAAGAAAACTACTAAAAGCACTGAGGGAAAAACAAAAAATACCATACAAGGGAATCTGCATAAGGTTAACAGCTGATCTTTCCACAGAAACTCTGCAAGACAAAAGAGAGAGGCAGAACGTATTTAAAGTGATGAAAGGGGGAAATCTACAACAAAGATTACTCTACCCAGCAAGGAACTCATTCAGATATAATGGAGAAATTAAAACCTTTACAGATAAGCAAAAGTTAAGAGAATTCAGCACCACTTACCAGCTTTACAACAAATGCTAAAGGAACTTCTCTAGGTAGGAAACACAAGAGAAGGAAAAGACCTACAATAACAAACTGAAAACAATTAAGAAAATGATAATAGAAACATACATGTCAATAATTACCTTAAATATAAATGGATTAAATGTTCCAACCAAAAGACATAGACTGGATTGATGGATGCAAAAACAAGATCTGTATATATGCTGTCTACAAGAGACTCACTTCAGACCTAGAGACACATACAGACTGAAAGTGAGGGGATGGAAAAATTTATTCCATGCAAATGGAAATCTAAAGAAAGCTGGAGTAGCAATTCTCATAACAGACAAAGTAGACTTTAAGATAAAGACTATTACAAGAGACAAAGAAGGACACTACATAATGATCAAGGGGTCAATCCAAGAAGAAGATATAACAATTGTAAAACTTTGTGCACCCAATAGAGGATGACCTCAATATATAAGACAAATGTTAACAACCATAACAGGGAAAATTGAAAGTAGCACAATAACAGGAGGGGACTTTAACAGCCCACTTACAACAATGGACAAATCATCCAAAATGAAAATAAATAAGGAAACACAACCTTTAAATGATACATTAAACAAGATGGACTTAATTGATATTTATAGGATATTCCATTCAAAAACAAAAGAATAAACTCTCTTCTCAAGTGCTCATGAAAAAGTCTCCAGGATAGACATATCTTGGGTCACAAACCAAGCCTTGGTAAAATTAAGAAAATTGAAATCATATCAAGTATCTTTTCAGACCACAACACTATGAGACTAGATACCAATTACAAGAAAATGTCTGTAAAAAATATAAATACATGAAGGCTCAGCAATACACTAATAAACAACCAAGAGATCACTGAAGAAATCAAAGAGGAAATTAAAAAATATCTAGAAACAGATGACAGTGAAATCATGATGACCTAAAACCTATGGGATGCAACAAAAGCAGTTCTAAGAGGGAAGTTTATAACAAAACAATCCTACCTCAAACAACAAGAAACATCTCTAATAAACAACCTAAACTTACAGATAAAGCAATTAGAGAAAGAAAAACAACAACAAAAAAAATCCAATGTTAACAGAAGGAAAGAAATAATAAAGATCAGATCAGAAATAAATGAAAAAGAAATGAAGGAAATGATAGCAAAGATCAATAAAACTAAAACATGGTTTTTTGAGAAGATAAACAAAATGGATAAACCATTAGCCAGGCTCATCAAAAGATAGGAGAAAAGTCTCAAATTAATAGAATTAGAAATGAAAAAGGGGAAGTAATAACTGACACTGCAGAAATACAAAGGATCATGAGAGATTACAAGAAGGAGCGATATGCCAATAAAATAGACCTCCCAGAAGAAATGGACAAATTCTTAGAAAAGCACAACCTTACAGACTGAACCAGGAAGAAATAGAAAATATAAACAGACCAATCACAAGCACTGAAATTGAAACTGTGATTAAAAATCTTCCAACAAACAAGAGCCCATGACCAGAGGGCTTCACAGGAGAATTCTATCAAACATTTAGAGAAGAGCTAACACCTATCCTTCTCAAACAATTCCAAACTATAGCAAAGTGAGGAACACTCTCAAATTCATTCTACGAGGCCATAATCACCATGATACCAAAACCAGAAAAAGATGTCAAAAAATAGAAAACTACAAGCCAGTATCACTGATGAACATAGATGCAAAAATCCTCAACAGGGCTTCCCTGGTGGCGCAGGGTTGAGAGTCCACCTGCCGATGCAGGGGACACGGGTTCGTGCCCCAGTCCGGGAAGATCCCACATGCTGCGGAGCAGCTGGGTCCATGAGCCATGGCCGCTGCCTGCGCGTCTGGAGCTTGTGCTCCACAACGGGAGAGGCCACAACAGTGAGAAGTCCATGTACCGCAAAAAAAATCCTCAACAAAATGCTAGAAAACAGAATCCATCAGCACATTAAAAGGATCATGCACCATGATCAAGTGGGGTTTATCCCAGGAATGCAAGGATTCTTCAATATACACAAATCAATCAATGTGATAAACTATATTAACAAATTGAAGGAGAAAAGCCATATGATCATCTTAATAGATGCAGAAAAAGCTTTCAAAAAAATTCAACACCAATTTATGATAAAAACCCTGAAGAAAGTAGGCATAGAGGGAAATTACCTCAACATAATAAAAGCCATATATGACAAAGCTACAGCCAATATCATTCTCAATGGTGAAAAACTGAAACCATTTCCACTAAGATCAGGAACAAGACAAGTTTGCCCACTCTCACCAATATTATTCCACATATTTTTGGAAGTTTAAGCCACAGCAATCAGAGAAGAAAAGGAAATGAAAGAAAAACAAATTGGAAAAGAAGAAGTAAAACTGTCACTGTTTGCAGATGACTCTACATAGAGAATCCTAAAGATGCTACCAGAAAACTACTAGAGCTAATCAATGAATTTGGTAAAGTTCAGGATACAAAATTAATACAAAATCTGTTGCATTTCTATACACTAATGACAAATAACCTGAAAGATAAATTAAGGAAATCACTCCCATTTACCATTGCAACAAAAAGAATAAAATATCTAGGAATAAACCTACTTAAGCAGACAAAAGACCTGTATGCAGGAAACTTTAAGACACTGTTGAAAGAAATTAAAGATGATACAAACAGAAGCAGAGATATACCAATGTCTTGGATTGGAAGAATCAATATTGTGAAAATGACTATACTACTCAAAGCAATCTACAGATTGATTGCAATCCCTATCAAACTACCAATGGCATTTTTCACAGACCTAGAACAAAAAAATTTCACAATTTGTATTGAAACACAAGACCCCAGATAGCAATAACAATCTTGAGAAAGAAAAATGGAGCTGGAGGAATCAGGCCTCTGACTTCAGACTAAATGGCAAAGCTACAGTCATCAAGACAGTATGGTACTGGCACAAAAACAGAAATATAGGTCAAAGGAACAGGATAGAAAGACCAGAGATAAACCCACACACCTATAGTCACCTTATCTTTGATAAAGGAGCTAAAAATATACAGTGGAGAAAGATAGCCTCATCAGTAAGTGGTGCTGGGTAAACTGGACAGCTACATGTAAAAGAATGAAATTAGAACACTTCCTAACCCCATACCATACACATACGCAAAAATCAACTCAAAATGGATTAAAGACCAAAATGTAAGGCCTGACACTATAAAACTCTTAGAGGGAAACATAGACAGTACACTCTATGACATAAATCACAGCAAGATCTTTTTTGACCCACCTCCTAGAGAAATAGAAATAAAAACAAAAATAAATAAATGGGACCTAATTAAACTTAAAAGCTTTTGCACAGCAAAGGAAACCATAAGACAGATGAAAAGACAAACCTCCAAATAGAAGAAAATATTTGCAAATGAAGCAACTGACAAAGGATTAATTTCCAAAATATACAAGCAGCTGACGCAGCTCAATATCAAAAGAACAAACAACCGAATCCAAAAATGATCAGAAGACCTCTACAGACATTTCTCCAAAGAAGATATACAGATTTCCAGCAAACACATGAAAGGATGCTCAATTTCACTAATCATTAGAGAAATGCAAATCAAAACTGCAATGCAGTATCACCTTACACTGGTCAGAATGGCCATCACCAAAAAATCTACCAGCAATAAATTCTGGAGAGGGTGTGGAGAAAAGGGAAACCTTGGTAGGAATGTAAGCTGACATGGCCACTATGGAGAACAATATGTTCCTTAAAAAACTAAAACTAGAACTACCATATGACCAAGCAATCGCACTACTGGGCATATACCCTGAGAAAACCGTAATTCACAAAGGTACATGTACCACAATGTTCATTGCAGCTCTATTTACAATTGCCAGGACATGGAAGGAACATAAGTGTCCATCAACAGATGAATGGATAAAGAAGATGTGGCACATATATATGATTGACTGTTACTCAGCCATAAAAAGAAATGAAACTGATTTATTTGTAGTGAGGTGGATGGACTTAGAGACTGTCATACAGAGTGAAGTAAGTCAGGAAGAGAAAAACAAATACTGTATGCTAACACATATATTTGGAATCTAAAATAAAATCAATAAATGGTTCTGAAGAACCTAGGGGCAGGACAGGAATAGAGACGCAGACGTAGAGAATGGACTTGAGGAAATGGGGAGGGGGAAGGGTAAGATGGGACGAAGTGAGAGAGTGGCATGGACATATATACACTACCAAATGTAAAATAGATAGCTAGTGGGAAGCAGCTGCATAGCACAGGGAGATCAGCTCAGTGCTTTGTCCCACCTAGAGGGGTGGGGCAGGGAGTGTGGGAGTGAGACATAAGAGGGAGGAGATATGGAGATATATGTATATGTATAGCTGATTCACTTTGTTACACAGCATAAACTAACACACCATTGTAAATTAATTATACTCCAATATCGATGTTTAAAAAATAAATAAATATATTAAATACAAAAAAAAAGACTTTAAGACTTCTTTTAAAACACCTCTTCTTGCCATTATATCTTATAGCCATCAATATTATATGGTTTCATGGTTATTGAAAGCAGAGTTTACATGCAAGAAGGATGCTGAGGGAGATTTGTGGTAAAATTATGAGAATAATCTGACACAAATATTGAACACATAGTAAGTGTTTCCCTACTTAGTGCTATACCATTGCTAGTTCATACTCTCTTAATTTATAAAACAATTGAGTTTGGATGTTTAAGGGCATTTACCTAAAACTGGAGCAAAAAAACCTCTAATGTTATTTTAAATTAGAAATATTTTCATAGAATTAATCATTTATAATTCTATTTCATGTTTTACATTTAAGCTATTACAATTAAAGTATCTATGATAAACTTACAAAAATTGTGGTATTTTAAAAATGGCATACTTGCAATTTATCTTGAATAATGGGAATGCAGCAAAGCATGTAAAATTTTTTTGACAGATAAGAAGTAAATTGGTACACTATTCAGGGTAAGACAGTTATAATCCAGAAAGACTAGAGAAATAAATCTGCTAATTTCAGCTAAACAGGCTTTAAGCTAATAACCTTGACAGAGGAAAATTATTTTAGAGTTACAGTAATACCCATGAACCCAAAGCCTAATGTATGGATAAAAAGATAGCAGATATTCTATTAGAGCAATTCCACTTAAACAAGAGGAATCTTTGTGTGATTCTGGACATAGCTAGAACATGTTGTAAAATACTGTTTGGCATATAGCTACTCAATGGCATAATTACCCTTGAGTGAACAGAGCACACAGTGTATCAGAATCAAAGATGTTATTTGAGAGAAAAATTTGAGGAAATTGGGCTTATTCATTTTAATAAAGAATCAATAACCTTTCATGACCTTATTGAAGTTACAGAATTCTAAAAGCAGTAGATAAAATTGATCCTAATAAATTATTCTGTCTACTCTAAAAGTCAATAAGAAGAGGAAATGATCTCAAAATTGGGAAACTGGGGCCAGAAATGAAATTGAGATATAGGCATTTCATTCATGGCATGGGATAAATTGCAACTAAGGCAGTTGGAGCAGTGCAGCAGTGTGTGTGAGGGTGGGAGTGAAATGCAGGAGAATGAGAGAGTCAGAGAACTTTGAAAGAATAGAATGCGATAGCTTATAATGTACTGACCAACTTAAAACCTCACCAATGAGGAGATATTATGTTAAGTATTTATGATAAAATCTGGATGTGATCAAATTAATAAAGAAAGGACTTCAGTTGTTACGGTAACCTCCTGGGCTCTCTCTAGAGCAAGTCTCTTCCTTAGCAGTTCTTTTTGCAAACTGATGGTGGAAACATCACTTTCACCACTCCTCTCTCTTTAAATGGTACACTTTTGCCCACATAATTAAATTGAACCTCTTTATCTAGTCATTCAAGCATTCTAGATCTGATGCCAAATTATATTTCTAGAATCAATTCTTAATTTCCCTACTGAAGTGTGTAGCAAGGTTTTTATTTTTGCAAGTTGCTGCAAAATAAATATTTAATATGAAAGCATAGTATGATATCTCAAATTTACTTGACAGGAGTCTTTATTTGAAGGAGGACAGAACGGGAATATATCCACAAACTAGTAATCCATAGAACACTTTTTGGTAATGATAACTTTGGACAGAAGCCTAGATCAATATTTACTAACCTATTTTAGTGTCACAGAGCCAAAAATGAATTACAGAAAAGAAAGCTCTGGACCTGACCCCACCTCTCAAATTCATATACTTTAATTTAGACACAGTGTAGGGAAATTCACAGCCCTCCTCTGACAATGTCCAATTTTACAATTCCTACTTTTTATTTTATGTTGCTTATTCATAGAAAATGCATATTATTGACAGTATTCTAATCAATTCTGATTTAATATTACATGTCAACATCAAGAAAATTAAATGTAAATAAGTACATTTGCTACAATTTATTTTCTTCATAATGAGCACTGAAATTCAATTTAAATAAGAATCTGTTTATGAAATATCAATTTTAAGCAGATTTTATATTGTCATTTAAAAAACAAAATGCTACTTCTAAATGATTTGATAACTTTAATCCAAAGATTGCTGGAATATTTTAATTAGAAGAAATATTATTCAACGTAAGTGCCAATTTTAAAATGTGTTCTATTTTCCCCAGTTTTCTTCCAGTCTTCAAGTTTAGTATGTCTTAACTGTACCTTTGACTGGTTTAAGAATTTTGGGAATATTTGGATTCTCTAGAACCAAGTATCTTTCATCCAAATAAATGTTGATTTTTAAAAACTAGAAGCCATTATCTTTAAATTGAGAGGATTTGACAACTTGAGTTTTATTAATTTCAAGAGCATGTCTTTTGAAATCCATCCTTCTGGTAATTTTTAGATATTGTTATTTTTCCAGAAATAATCAACATTTGTAAGTGTGTTTGGTAAATCTCTTTATGATTTTATTCAAAATTCCACTGATAGTAGATAAAAATCAAATTTATTACTTAGATCTCCATGTTTCTCATAGATCCCCACAATTTCCATGGATACTTTCTAATTCAGTGACCAAAAAGTGCCATGGACCTTAATGAAATTTATACAGAACAGTTTAGAGGACCTGAAGGAATTAAATGTCCTTTTCCTTTGTGAGCCAGTATCATTTACAAATTTAAAAGCGGCAAAAACTTTCCTTAAATTGGGCACTTAATTTCAGGACAGCCCTATCTTTATTCTGGGTTGTTAAATTTTCATAGAGAAAGAAGCCCACCTACTGGGCCATATAATGGGGCATGCTCAAGGAAAAAACAAGTTGAAATCTACTTAAAATGTGATTAGAAACAATCAGCAGCAGGCAACTGAATTAAAGGGCAGCTGAGTACAGCAAAGGCTAACTTGGTTACATTCACTGACATAGACAGAGGTCAACAGGCTCAAGCTCCACCTTTAGAATCCACTGTCATATAAAGCAAACTTTTAAAAATTATTCTGTAGTTAGCCCAAGACATATATCCACCTCCCCACAAATGATTTTGGTCTCTGAATAGTATGGAAGAGACCCTTCTTGTTTGAGCAGAATTTGGATAATTGGATGAGATTTCATCATGCCATCCGTCTTCTACACTCCTTCTCTTTCTGCAGGAAGAAGAGTCAATATACTGAATACCTCTGAAGTTGTATCTTCTCCTGGACTCATCTTTTGACCAGTTCAGACCTTACTGTTTTTCTCCTTTGTCCTATTAATGAAACATCAATTGATTAAATGCTTCATATTAAAATATCACATTTCATTAGCTTGAAATAATTCAAATTTGGGTGTAGAAAAGAGTTGTGATTACTATTATGATAAAAACTGTATTGTGAGAGTAATAAGGCAATGCACTATTATGATGCAGAAGCATCAGTTTTATCACCATAGCTCTTTTCATTAACATGTTGTTATTAATTTGTTTACCTCTTTTTGATCTCTTTTCCCGTGAAACTGTAAGGTTCATGATAGTGGAACTCTTTTTTGGGTGTTGTTTTGTTTTGTTACATCATACCTCTCTTCTGCCAGTTAAGTGCTTGGGCAAAAGAAACTAAATATTTGGGAATACATAAATTGATTATTGAGAACTGCTTTACATGAATCACCTGGGAGTCTGGAAAGTGTTATTTTATCTTCAAAATCTGAATGATATATAAAATTATGGTCATTGTTATAGATGAGGAAAACAAGGCTCTAATTTTGTTCACTTTAAAAGTAGAATAAAGATCCAAAAACACATGCTCTGATATACTTTCCACTTTGTCATACTGGTATATTGTAAATTCAGGAGTAAAACCCAAAATGTTTAACAACTTCTGGTGTAAAATAGGCATCCAACAATCAGAAAGGACTCTGGTCTTGGTAGTGGAGTTGAGAAACTCTTAAGGAATAAATCCCATTATTGGTAAATCATGGGGACCTCCAGGGGCAGGCTAAACTGTGGCAGCTGGGGCTCAGAGCAGTAGCTGTTTATAAATGTGTGTGTAAGTATTCTAATATTTTACTAATGGGCATAGTAGTACCAGTACATCACTTTGTGTCAATGGTTATACAAAAGTCAGAAATCACTGTATTTATTTCTGTTTTTTACTTCCTTAGAATGTTTGCAAAATCTTGAGAAAATGGTCTATATTCATGTGCTTTTATTTCATTGATATAATAATAGTAATACTCTTGACATTTAGTAAGTACTTACTTTTCTCTAGGTGTTTAAAAAGTGCTTCATATGCATTAAATAATGTCTTAGTTGTATCTTCTTTTGAGTATTACTACGAGTTTATTTTATATTACACCTATCAAAGAAAAATTTCGAAAACACCATATCTATGCTTGTTATGTTAATCTCATTTCAGGGTATAGAACTGAAACATTACTGTTCAAGTCTCAATCAAATGATTTTCATGAACACTTTTTTCATATCAGCAAAGTAATCCTTGCATTTGACGGAAAAATGATGTCATTTCAAGAGAAAAATGGTTTATCACTGGGGGCATGCAAACTTCTCTCCATTTGCTTATCTTTATGAAGACCCCTTATATATTTGAATAGAGAAAAATTATGTCAAATTATACTCCAGCATTGATCTCTTAATGAAACATCTTCAGTAGTTCAGATACAAGATAAATGCCTTTTAATCAGGCTGACATTATATAAAGTTGAAAACATGAGAAGAAAGTATAGCTTTATGACAAAACTGAGTTAGTTTTCAAATTGTTTCTAATATCTGAGCCAAAAGGTGTAGTCATTTGTTTGTTTTTCTGCACTGAATGTCTCCACACCTGAAATGCAGTTTTAATGTGCAAAGTTTAGATTTAAAACTTTGCTGGTTAATGTACATACAATATTCAGTAAATTTTTCATTTATCAATAGCATTATATAAATTTGTGTTTTCTGTATTGTTTTCATGTAATATGAATTCATGTTCCATAGTAATAATGCCAGTTGTGATTTATAAACTTAAACTAGAAAATAATTATAAATCAATTGGAAAATGATTATTTTCCAGTTGGAAACCGTATTATTTTTTAAATGGCATGAGTTCAGTTGAAAAACAGCAGAAATAATATTAACTATTTTCAACTGCTTATTTATTTTATGCATTATTCACTTGTCTTTATTATAAACTTCTATAGAATGTTATTGTCTTGCATATATTTCTTGAGCTAATCTATGCCTAACTCAATAAAGGGTCTGAGATGTGTTTACTTTTATATTCCCAGTAGTAAACACAGTAGTAAAAAGATAATAAGCACTAAAGTATTTTTTGAACTGAACTATTTTAGTTAAATTTGTAATGTAAGACTACTGATTATAGACAGTTCATCAGGGAAATAATTTAATTAACCAAAAAACCCCATAAAACAACACTGAACTTTTAACTCAGTTCAATGATAGATAATTAAACAGAGATATATAAACAATGACAGATAATCAGATAAACAAGTAATTTGACACTATTTTTACATTTAGATTTGTTTATAGACTTATGGAATTAGTTATGGAATTATGGAATATTTAGTTACATTTAGTTATGGAATCATGTTAACTTTAAAATTGGGAAGTAATAAAATGAATGGAATCCAAGAATATTCTACTATGAACAAGGTCTGCACAAAAATGTGTTCCATTTATTATTTATTTGAATTCAGAGAAATTTGGAAATTTTATAGAGAAAGAAAGATCATATTAGAGTAAATATTGATAAATGCAGGGTGCATCCATCAAGTATCTTGGCAGTCATCATGCAGCAGGGATAGTTTGCCCTCTAGTTCAAATTAATATGTTTCTGTTGTAAGGTACAACACAAAGTAGTTAAGTGTTGCTTTCAAAACTCTGGAAACATATTAGTTTACAATAATACATCTTGGTCTGCAATATAAGTACAGACATTTTTCCTTAGGAAGAACATGTATCTACCAGATAATAGAAACTTGAACACAAAAAGTTATGGAGGAAATATTGGTGGAATTAGTCAGTAGGAACTTTGATTTGATATCTGTGTATGGAAAGTACATGCAAGTAATGTCTGAGATAATAGGAGAAGACCCTTGTGGAATGTTCATATATATCAGTAAGATGTGGACAGCTCAAAGGTTAATGCCAAACACTTTTATACAGCTCAGTTCTCTTTTTCACAATGGAAGTTTGTTAGCAGCATGATTTGGGGTGTGGAGGAGAGGTGATAATATCTGGTATTCCTTTTGGACAGATTTCCATGGCCCTGCACAATTCCAAGATTGATTCTAACAGTGCTTGTTAATGGCACATGATAACGTGATCAATTAATTTTCTTGAATGAGTGTAAGCTTAGTTTCTGCCTATCCTAAATGAAAAAAACTTCCCTTTTAATATGCAGGATAAGGAAGGAAAAAGTTTCCTTAACATTTTTCAACTGAATGATCCCTTTTTTGGTGCATTGTTATGAAGGGATGTTATCTGCAAAGCACAGTAAATAGAAGTGCAATAAAACGAGGTAAGCCTGTGAGTCTACAAGTATGAAAATCTTTTTTAAAGCCTTCCACTAAACAATTCTACTCTCAGGAATTTATTTTAAGGAAATAATCATTGTTGTAGTTACTCTGTTTATTTCTTTAGCTTATTATTGTTAAAAAACTTTAGAAAACCACCTAGATATGCAATAGTATGGAATATTAAATACATTATTGTACAACTATGCAATAGTATATAATGCAGCTAAATAAAATAATGAGTTGAAACATCAATTTTTATAACAAATATTGGATGGCCCACAATTATGACTTTTCAGGTTAAATTATTCTCTGCATAAAACATCTAAATAAATGTCAAGAAAAATAGTTGAAATTTATAGAATATGAGGTAGTTCAGTATGGTTGCTTGATTCAAGATGAATTGGCAAAACTCATTTATGTGTGTGTGTATACACACATATGTATGTTAACTGCCACCCCGCTCTTATCCTTGGGGAGTATGCTCCAAGACCCTCAGTGAATGCCTGAAACCTTGAATAGTACCAAACCCTATGTATACTATGTTTTTCCCTATACATACACACCTGTGACAAAGTTTACTTTTAAAATGAGGCTCAGTAAGAGAATATCTCTATTGCCCATACCACTACTCTTGTGATTTCGGGCCATTATTAAGTAAAATAAGTGTTACTCAAACACAAGTACTGTGAAACTGTGGCAGTTGATCTGATAACAAAGAAGGCTACTAAATGACTAATAGGCAGGTAGCAGATACAGTGTAGATACGCTGGACAAAGGAATGATTTACATTCGAGGTGGGCGGACCGGGTTTGCACGAGATTTCTTTACACTCCCCAGAATGGTGCATGATTTAAAACTTATAATTTGTATATTTCTGGGGTTTTTCCGTATGAAATTTTCAGATCATGGTTGACCAAGGGTAGCTGACATCTCTGAAAGCAAAACCGCAGATAAGGGGGAGTGTGCGCTCCCTCTCTCTCGTTCTCTACTATTTTTGAAGAATAGTGAAAAATATCTCTATGGAAAACAGACTGGGTAGACACAAAGAAATTTGAGAATGCAAGTTATCTTATTTTTTAAGAAAGAAAGAAACATAGCAAGAGAGGGAGGGATGGAGGAAGTGGGGGGAATGGGAGAGAAGGAAGGAATAGGTAAATTTTCAGTCTTCGGTGTTCCATACATATAATTAAGTGCTATATCATTCCTTGCTATTCTTTTTTTGTTATATAATTACCAGATATTTTCTCCATGTTTTCCATGCAATGCAGTAAATGTCCTAAATTTTTTTATGGTTGAACACTTAGTAATGTCGGACTTACCAGAAAAATCTATGGAGGTACATTACGCATTTTGACAAGATACAGCTTCTGGAAATTTGATGGAGGCTCATGTATTATACAAACTGTTTAAATTACCTGATCTCCAATTTTTACATTTTAAAAATCTGACTTCCTGTCTCATAGAGTCCCTGTGAATAGTAATTTTTTCCCCGAAGTGTTTGTAAATAAAAAGCAATAAATAATATGTAGTATTTTATTGTCATTTTTATGTCTATATGACGGAAAAGGAAAGAGAAGCAACTGTCTATTCTGTTTTACTATTCAAAAAAGAGTGAAAATGTGCACGGATCACATAAATAGATGTTTTGAAGCTTTATTAGTGTAAAATTTCTTAAAGTACAATAAATTTTACATATTTAAAAAGTATAATTTGGTGAATTTTGACATATGCATACAACCATGTCCTCATCCCCAGTCAAGGTCGCCTCTTAAACAAGTTACAAGTTTCCATTTATTATTTCATATGTGCGAAGCATTGTATGCATATTTCTAAAATTTACAACTGCCCTAAAAAAATAGGAATTAGTTTCACTATTTTATGCAATAACAAATCCTAGCTGAGAAAAGTAGATGGCTTTCTTAAAAGAAAAAATAAAAAAGCCTTTAGTGTTGAGTGTTGGAGCTATGTTTCCTATGAATGTTATTTTATCCTAAAGTTCACTCTTTCAATTACATCAAATTTCTGCCAAAGTAATATTTAAAATTAATATGACACTAGTCCAGATATACAAATCATGATGACAAATCTAGCATTTAAAAAACATTGATTAGCTCTGCCTTCTTGCTTATTTGTTTAAAGTTATACTAAGTAAAGAGTTATTTTAATTTGATTTTTACAATTCTTGTTTTCTGCTTCCAGCCACTGTGATGGTAGTATTGGGCGACTATTATTCATCATCTGCAGTTTTAAATATGTTTGACAGAAAATTAATCTAAAGGTAATAAAGTTCTATTTTTTAAATAAAAGATAAATTCACTTATATTACGATAATATCAGTCACTATTTCTGTATGGTGCTTGATGGGTCTTTAATCTTCATTTTGTGTGGCTTTATGTGTACCTGTTCTCATAAAAATTGATAAATACAATATTATATTGGTAAATATAATATTGGTAAATATAATAACAAATTATGTAACAAAATGATTAGTCACCATTAAGTTTCTAGGAGTTTTGTTGTAGCTTTTTATCTTGTTGGGTTTCTAAGGACAGCATTCCCTTAATGCTGAGAGCAACGAAGCAACCTGGTTCCCTCACTATTTTTGCTCTTCTCTGTCAGTATTTCAACCTTTGAGTCAAGAACATGCAGATAACAAGATAATGAAGCTACAAGGCCATGGAGCCTTCTTGGCGTTTTGTTAGTACTCTGCCTTGGTACATCATTATGCCTGCTAAGACAGCTGAGTGTTTTATAACATTTTAAATAATACTCTGTATTGCTGACTCATAGGCATTTCATTGCTTATCATGAGCATCACATAACAGAGAAGTGAATCACAGCAGAGAGCTCTAAAGAGCTATGCTGGGAAAACAGCTTGCCAAGGAACAGCATTCAGAATGTACTTTCCATTCCTTTATAGAGTTTACTCTTGTCTATTACCATATATACAGTCACTTCACTTTTTTAACGTGCTCTCAGCATTCAGGGCTTCTGCATGTCCATCAGCCTACTGGAAGCTGGCAAGTATATTAAGATGTAACTGTCCAGCAGGAGAGAGTCAGGAGACAGAGGAGGCTTCAGGTTAAAAATTAAAATTAAAAATCACCAGGAAATCTCCTAATTTAGGCTTCCTTCTCAACTGAGTTTTATATTATGCTAGTATTGTACCAAATGATTTTTGGACTGAAATAGGATGTGTAAGGTTTTTATACAATTATATTGTATATCCAAAATGAGACTAAATGACAGCTACAAATAATATTTTATTTTAATAATAAGTATAATATTATAATATAATAAATAGATTTCCTGTCATATTTATGTTGGTATAATATTGAGCAAATATTATGTAATGAAATGTTATTATTTTTATTATTTGGGATGTTCAGCCACTGGGAATTTAATAATATCTGCCAGTTACTATGGTGAATATTTTATTTTCACAACAATTCTATAACTTTGGTAGTTATTCATATTTTATAAGTGAAAATTTTAATTTCCAAAGGTGAATAACTTCTTTATCAGTATTTAAGCTGAAACCTTGCTGATAACAAAGGCTCTGCTCTTTCTACTAACTTAAGACATTTTGAAATCTGATGATATTCACATTTAACTTTCTTTTATTTCTTCTGAAGATCCTCTTTATCTACTTTTCATTCATTTCTCTAATAAAATACTACAATTATACTAAGAAGAAATGTTCATGGTTTGGTCCTAATAAAATGACCACTCTGTATTTTACTTCTAGAATGCTACCATGTTTGTTGCAGTAATATCACATCCCAGTTTGATCAGCTTTGAATTTCCTAATCAGTTTTGCATTAGGAGAATCTCATATTATGTTGTAGACAGCTCTACCATAATAGCGTATTGAAAATGCCCCAGATCCTTCCTTGGCAGAGCATGTAAGACGTACTGGCATAGCTTCATCTGTCAACATGCCATTGTTAATACCAACTTTTGCTAGACTCAGTGATATTGGTAAACTAATAAATTGATTACTTTGCTTGTACTTAAGATTTCTGAGCTTCAACATTGAGAAACAGCCATTAACATTCCCTCTTACCCATGTTTTGTGAACATTTCAGTTAGGCTGCTGTTTTACCTGCAAGGTACCCATTTTAATTCACTTTAAGAAACAAACTCCTTTGGAAAGTTTAGCAAACTTCAGAACATTACCCATATATTACAGGATGAGAGAAAGTATGTAATAAGCAAGAAATTGTAGTAAAAGCACAATATATTTTATTAAAGACCTAGTAAGTTTTTATTAAGTCTTACCTAAGAAAATCCAAAACAAATATTATATCCAAGTAAACAGCCATTTCTGGGTCCTTAGCAAATACTGAGTTCTGAAGTTAAAAGCACACCCAGGGCAAATTCATGTTGACACCTGACACAGAGTTAAAATATAATATTTATAATCATCAAAGGGATCCCAGAAATCCATAATTAAAGTCAATTAAGAAAAAAAGCAATTTGTTAATAAATCATGAAATATATAAAAAATAAAAGACAACCCCATGAAAAATGAAAAAATAGGGGCTAAAAAACAATCTAGTTGTCTTTTCTAGAGGTGTATGAGTTCAGACTGAAAAACAAGAGTTGGTTAAGGCTTATAGATAACTGATAGAGGGAATAGTTCATAAAGAATTTGAAAAATGGGCATCAATTTTGGAGAAAACAATCAAATAAACTGCAGAATTTTAGAAATTGAAGAGATTAGGGGAAGAATAACACATTTGGGTAACAATCCAAGAGGTTAATTGCTGTGCAGGATGGAACTACTGTCTTGTCAGTAGATTCATGACATCACTCACCTGAAAGAAAATTACACTCATTGGTTTGCAAGAATAGACTTTTAGGCCAATACCTAAGAACAGGGACCTTTATAGAGAAAATTACCCCAAGGTTTTCAATACAGGTGGGACTACAAATGATGAAGACATATAGTGAGGCTATGCTAGGGTGCCTCTGGCAAGGAATGAAATGGAAAAACAAAAAAAAAATTCTAGTTTAATAGAGAATTAAGAACTATAAATTGTCTTTCTGAGATTATTGAAAGGTCCTAAAACTTCTGTTACTTCTGTTTGTTACTGTTAGTGTATGCTTGTACTGATAAACAGAAAAGTGCTTAAAATTTAAAAATATATATTAGAAAAGTTTTGTGTATTTTCTCCAATGCAGTTAAAAAAGCGAGATTTGAGGAAAGTGTCACTCCACCGATGAGTTGGTGAATGCCTACTCAGAGAGAAGGCATTCAGACTGAGGTCCAGAGACTTGCTTCAACAAGAAGAACAAGAAAACTGAAGGATATAGGATAAATGCCATAGGTGTGACATCATGGAGGTGGACTATTAGAATCTCCCTTCAAGAAAGACATTTTCAACCAACTGCAAGTAGTACATTTAGGTGACAGCCTTTAGCTACAGAACATTTGAAATCACAGAGTAAATGCTAATATGTTTTATGGATGTTGGACTCAATAAAGTGATTCTGGAAGACTGACTACAGGCAATTGAACTTATAAACACTCAATATAAAAATAGCAAGCTGAGTGGAGACCTCATCAGAGATAAACTGGATGCCAGTTGGAACATCTCTTTTCTCTCTCATCACGGCATCTGTTTTCAAGGCTGTTTCTCCATGAACTCACCATATCAAAAGTACTTGTTATGTTGTGATTTCTTTTGTGTCATGATTCTTATTCATCCGGTGTGAAGCTCATAAGATTTAAGCTATGTTATATAGTTCAAGATGGAGTCACACTGGCCAATGTGAACTTCCATATTAGTTGTTTTGAAATGCCCAGTGTAGGACTGCAAGTATCTTAGAATGATAAATTAAGAATGCTAATTTAGATAAAGATGTGTTTTGGTAATTTCTGTGGAAAGATTTCCCTGGAACGGAAGGAGCAACTGACAGACATAAGACTCCCTGGAATGTAACTGTTAAACCTTACTGGCATGAGCTTAGTGACTTGAAGGATATTTGCTGGAGGACCTGACTCCATCCATTGAGATTGTTCTAGAGGGACACTGCCAGGGGCTCTATCAGAGCAGAAGACTTCCCACTCATACTTGTCATAAGATTGTCTGCTAGACCTGAGACCAGCATGAGAAGGCTGTTCATGTTAAGATGACTCCTTCCCAGGCTTCTTGGGGTGGTTTGTTACCCCCTATTCTCCCTTCTTTGACTAACCTGTGTTGCGTGCTAATTGTGTATAATAAACCAAGTGGTTTGTGAATTGAATATTGGTTACGTTTTGTACATTTCCAATCCCCTGGTTCTTACCTGGCCCTACTGCTGGACTCTGCAATGAATAATACTGGACACACTGGCACAAATCTCAGAATCAGTTTAAAGGGTGTTCCACACCCAGTGCTGAGACAGACACTGGTATTTTTATTTTCTGTTAAATATTAGCATGCCTGCTAATGCTAATCCTAGCATTCTAGGATATATGTTCTGCAAGGGCAATAAATTCTACCTATTTTGGTCATTCATGTATAACATGTGCCTACAATAGTGCCTCATATACAGGAACTATTCAATTGATATTAGTTGGATCAATAAATGGCTTTTTGTATGTGATGTTATGCAGTGTGGTGAAGTGCAATGGAATTTGAACTCAACACTCTAAATGAGATACATTTTGAGTCATAACCTACACAGCTTTGGCCACGAGATGTGAGGGAATATACACAGTAGAATATACGTTGATAGACAAAGTAAAGAAAGCTGGACCAGGCAAGTCTGGGACTAATTTCTTCCCTTGAGTATAAGACTGATACTGCAAGAGATAGTCAGAAATCCACATTAGATTATACAAGAGAAAACAGAAAGCATATTTGTTTTAAATTTGAACTGGGAGCCATTGTCAAGTTATTTCTTATTGTATACAAAATATTCACAAAGCTCTTTATAATGACATACAAGGTACTCTAGGCAGCCTACTTTTCTATGCAGCCACATATGACATTTTACTTCAAACTTTACATTTTAATAATACCTACTTTAATCACCTTTCCACAACTAGCTTATTTATGTCTATAGGACTTTTAATCATGTTTTTTGGTAAAAAGGCATTGGTCAGTATTATGCCAGTCTAATTAACATTGTTTAATGAAATAGAGCTAGCATATATAAACACATGTACATATTCCAATTGCTCTTTTATTTTCATGTTAGCTGTTTGAAAAAGCTGTTTGTAATATTTTTCTCATATAAATTATTTTTATTGTAGATCTATGTTAAATAGTGCAAATGGCTACTTAATTAAGGATGTCAGTCCTAACATTTTTCAGCTTTGCTCCATGTCAAGTACACTCAGTTCCTGTCAGTCCCAGAATCTGTTCTAATAAAATGTGGGAGTATAGGAGCAATTCTATGTCACCAGTGCAGAATAAGAGATAGTGTGTGAGGAGGTGATAGGAAAACAAAAATCTAGTCCCTCTGTATGAGGCAAAATGAATGAAAGGTGATTGAGGTAAACATCTAGGCCCTCTTGGAATTACTGAACCTTTCTCCCAAATCCTGCCTTCTTCTTCAGACTGTAAAAATAGAGTCCTAATTCCATTTTGGATTTAACATTTCATGTTACTTTCTCAAGATCTTGTTTACCTGCACAATTATCACCAGTACCAGTGTTATTCAGCCTATGGTCTTGATCTTTGTCCCTTTAGTCAAAATTTAGCAATGCATCAAAACAGAACTACCTCACTAAAGTCAAAATATACACACTGAAATCTTCACAGGACACACTAGCTTCTGTGCTATGCCAATTCATTGATAAGAAATTGAGTTTCCACTTTGTAATAGTACTGTGCATGATAATGGGTTACAAAGTTCAATAAAGTTTAGATGCTGCTCTTAAAAATATTATAGAATAATTGGCACATACACCTGTATAACCTGAATCAATACTTGAGGTGTGAAGTGTTTTCACCTTCATTTGTAAACATGTGCAGAGCTGAGGTTGAACAAAGTAATCAATGTTCTCTCTGCCTTCTTATTTCAGCTCTCATACTCTAAACAAGTGTGCTTTTCATAGACTATTTAATGTCACATGCTGCATTTTTGTGCTTTTTGTTGATGATTTTACTGTTTAAAATGGCCCCCAAGCAGAGTACTGAAGTGCTGTCTAGTATTCCTAACTACAAGGAGGTTGTGATATACCTTATAAAGAGAATACATGTTAGATAAACTTTGCTCAGGCATGCATTATAGTGTTGTTGCCATGAGTTCAATGATAATGAATCAACAGTATATTACACTGAGAAAAAGGAAGAAATTTGCCAATCTGCACATGAAGCCACTCAGAAAGTTCTAAAGTAGCATATACAGTGTGTGACGAAGTTATGGAAGAGATGGAAAGGTGGCTAAATTTGTGGGTTCATGAGATGACAACTGATTAAAAAAAAAAAAAGCATAGTGGACAGTATTGTTGAGAGGCTGAAAGTCTATAGACGCATGTCACGTGCTCTTCCAGGTCTTATTTAAGACATACAGTAATGATCAAAAGAGAAAAGTTTCCTGACTGCATGCAATTTATCTTCCAGTTCAAGGAGAAATGCAATCCCCTAGTAAACAAATAAAAAAACAAGATGGTAACATAGTTATACCCTTCAATGAAAGAACTAAAACAGTGTAATAGTGGTTGAAGCATCTTTATATAGTGGCTGGAATGTGTCCTCCTCTTCCACATTCCACCAAGATATAAAAAACACCTAGAAGCCAGCCATGTGAAAAACGTATCTTAAAATAGTTTTTCCTATATGAGATTTGTAATTAATTTTGTAAAATCATATTGCTAATTCTGAAATGAATGAAGGTAGAGTCAACATATAGTGAAATAAAAATCAGTTTCTGAATATTTTAATAAGTGAAAATAAAGAACATATTTGTCATACCAAATACATTGTGTCAACATAAACGATGAAACAATCACATGATACAGAAAAAGGAAGGTATTTATGAAAACTCTCCCAGATTTGAAACTTCTTGGGGCTGAAAATCTGGACCCATATTCTTGTAGAGATTTGCACATTTTAGGTTTGTAGCTATATAGAATCATCATAGAAACAGCTTTTCTGACACTGCTAGCAGTTCTGCTTTTAAGGCAAGTCAGAAACAGGAAGTAAGAGGGTATACAAAGAGGAAAAGTAATGAATAAATTTAGCCAAACTTTGAGTCTCTCACATTTGATGTAGGTCAACCTTGAATTTTAGATTAGTACTTGAATCACAATTCATCTAAATTAGGTCATCCATCCCTGGTGATAGATGTGTTTCAAAAATTAACATTGACTTTCAAGTCACTGAAAATGTTTCTATGAAACTTTGGAAGAGTTTCAAGAAATTAAATATTTGACTTCTATTTTAAATAAGAATTAGAAGAATATATTCCAAACTTTAAAAAATCAATTTATCTGAATATATTCCAAAATGTAATATTTTCATCCCTCTCAAAATTAAATTAATGACAAACATTCTGATATTTATTTATATTATATTCTTATGTTATATTATGTTATATATAATATTATATTGTAGTTATTAGGATCTTATATTAAAAGAAGCTAAGCTATAAAGTAAACCAAACTCCTTATTCAACCATTCTTTAAAGATGGTCAAAGGTTGCTGATAATACATCGTGGGGACACTTAAACAAGGGTTCTCACTTTTCTATGTTGTGGGGAGTGCCTGGCTTCTCTTCCATCCTTCACTAACTCTGACCCAGGAGAGGAAAGATGAGTTGTCTGGTTGGTGAATATGAGAGGCAAAAATGAGGGTAGCACACTTTCCTTTCCTCATTGATGAGGTCAATCTGCCTGCAGAGAAGGCAGATTGTACAGCCCTACACTCTGTGATGGGCTTAGTGGGGAGGCACTCTCCCTGTGAAGGCCACTTTTGTCTCTCATTGAGTTTGAGAATCTCTCCACTTCAGAGGTGAAGTTTAAGGAAGTCTATTTTACCATTTAAATGCAACCATATTTTCCGAAGCTGATATCTTGATCTCCATTATTCTATCTACTGTGCTTTATTACTAAAATGATTCTAAACCAAAGTGAAAAGAAGAGGTATTCTTTATTAACCTTTAAAAATCCCAGAAATATAGAATAATTTTAGGAAAGGAGAAAATTCAATAGCAGGAGAAATCATAGCCTTTGGAGCCAGAGACTCTTAAATTCAAATCTCAGCTCTTCCACCTCCTGGGCAACAGTGAGCAAGTTATTGACCTTCTTTAAGCCCACATTCTCCTAGTACAAAGTGGAAATACTTCTGGTTCACTTGAAGGACTTGGAGATTGAAGATAGGGGAAATAAATTCCACAAGACAAAGAAGGTTCTAAGTGAACATTTATTATCAATATTAATATCATTTTAATTTCATTATGATGTGGTTAAATATTTTTCATGTTTAGATTATTATAATTGGTATTTCTCCACTATCACAATCATTATTAATTCTTATGAATATCTCAAGAAAACCTATCACTACTAAATTAAGAAACATATAAGTTAATAAATTCCAGTTTACTTCATAGAATAATTACAAAATCCAATTTATTTTAAATAGATTAGAATGTTAGGCACTTAACTAAATTGTCAAAGAATAAATATATATTATCTATTAAACTTTCTTAATACAGGTCTTATATCAAAATTTTCTTACCTTTCATTCATTTTTCTGCCTTCCTATTCCTTCACCCAATACTCTGAGGGCCTGAATAGAACTAAAAGATGGAGGAAGGGAGAATTTATGTTCTCTGCCTAACTAAGCAGGTTTTTTTCTGATTTTGGACTAAGACTTACACCATCAGAACTCCTGGTTTTCAGCTTTAGGACTTGAACTAGAACTTATACAATAGGCTCTGTTGGTTCTCAGGCCTTCAGATTTGACCTGGAACTAAACCACCAGATTTTCTGTGTCTCCAGCTTGCAAATGGCAGATCATGGGATTTCTCAGCCTCCACAATCTTATGAGTCAATTCCTTATAATGAATTTCTTTATGTATTTCCTATTGGTTCTGTCTCTCTAGAGAATTCTGATTGATACAAAACTCAATTCACATCTTATTTTTGAGTAAATGAAAATGTAAAAATGAATCTATTCTCATACACAAAATAGAAATAATAAAATACACTTTGAAGTCATGTGAAGAGAAATAAAATATTCAAAAATCTTGAAACTTGTTATATACTTTTTATTAAGAATCAAAGCTGTGATGAAAAATAATTACTAATTGCAATCGTTTTTTTTTTTTTTTTTCTTGCAAGAGACAAAACAGTCTAGCATTTAGGAAGGTAAATTCTAGATCATTAATTCCTGACAATATTTTTCCTTGCAGTATATTATTGCTTTAAAATGTAAATTAATGGTGTCCTAAAAATTATCAAATACTGAGAGAAAACATAAAAATATAAGAAGCAATTAAATTCTATATGTAGGTGAAATATAAAACTGATCTTTGAAGTTTTAAGCAGCCAGTCTGCTGGCTGCACATTGCTTTTTTATTGGTAGCTTGAACATTGATTTACTTGGATTCTACTATCTTTTAGCTTCTACCAGGATGAGACAAACTGACCTTAGGTCTTAGGGGAAAATGGGGCATGTAAGAAGCTATAAAACTTATTCCTAAAGTAAATTTATGATATAAGTGATTTTTAACTATTTCCTACCTTACTGTATAACCATGCATTTTACTACTCAGGAAGCAGTGAATTGTATAAAGACGGATTTTTTCTTTTTTTTCCCCCTTCTGGAATAGCAGATGAAAGCATTTGAGGTGTTTATGTCGAGGCAAATGGAGCTAGTAAATAATAATAAAAAAATGTTTGAAAATCAGTGCTTGAATCTAAAATTCTACCAGTAAAGTAGGTGGCTTAGTTTTGAAGTGTATGTTGTATGCATTTGCAAATTTCATAAACTCCTATGATTAGATTTATGTTTCAAAAGTGACTTCCAAATATTTTAATGCTTTTCAGAATTATAAATTTAATTCAAAGTAGCACTTATTCTCCTACTGGTCTTTGGCCTTGTTTGAGATTTTTTTTCCAAATACCCACATCCCCAGCAGTGATTAGTTCATTTTAAACAGAAATATATTTTTGCTGTTGTTTTATACCCTTCCTCTGGCTGCTTTTAAAAGTTCCTCATTTTTTTCCAGCATAGGTAAGGAACAAATTTACCTTGCTTTCTTTAGTTGTAAGAAAGACTGCATGGCTCACCTAAATGACAGGTTCTCTCACCCATCCTTTTCTTTTTGCCTTTCCCCTAAAATACTGCTTTAATTCTTCATCTCATTCCTCTCTAGAATCTATTCTCAACATTTGTAACTTAAATTTCTTCAATTAACTTTTCTAAATCCATGATGCATTTTTGTTTTATCAAAAATCCTCAGAAGATAAGCAACCATAACATGAACAATCTGTAAAAAATTGGAGGGTTACTAGATTTAAATAAAAAATAGTTGAATAAATATTATTGCAATATCTTTTTTTTTTTACACCAAACGTGTGGCTTTTTCTGACATCAAACACATAGTATTTTTCCACACTATTTCTCCAATTCTCTGACATCAAATGGGTGTCCAACAATTCAGTGCAATTCTGACGCTAAAACTTGAAGTTAGTGCAAACTCTGTAGGTTAAAGTCTCAGTCCTATAAGACTGCTCCCACTTATAAAGCCAGTCTAAATGAAGTGCCAGCCTACCCACACTTCTGGTTGGTTGACTCACAGAATTCACGAAAGTGTTTTATTTACTATTTCAGTTTATTATAAAGGATACAACTTAGGAAGAGATCTATCAGGCAAGGTATGGTGGGGTGGGGGGTTGGAATTGCACAACCTTACCAGAACTTTGTTGTATTCATCAACCCAGAAACTTCCCAAATCCTGTTGTTTATGGTTTTTACGCGAAGTTCCATTACACAGTCTTGATTGATGAGGTCACTGGCCATTGATGATTGAATTCAATCTGCAGGCCCTCTGGACTCCACAAAATTTGGGGGGTGGGGACTAGGACTAAAAATTCCGACCTTCTAAATCACATGATTGGTGATTCTGGTGCCCAGCCCCCATTTAGAAGCTACCTAGAGACTCTCTGAAGAGTCACTTCATTAGCAAAAACTTAGGTGTGGTTGAAAAGGGCCTCTTATGAATCGCAAAAGCTGCTCCTATCACTCAGGAAATTCAGGAGTTTTAGAAACTCTTTGCCAAGAACCAACTCTAGGACAAAAATCAAATATATATATATATATATATACACACACACACATATACATATACATGTATGAATATATATATATTTAATCACATATATATATATATATATAAATTATACCACAGTTATAAAGGCTACTTTTTATGCATGTTTTCCCCTCCACCTTCTCCTTGTTTAACTACTGAGGAGAACAGTTCCCACTGACTCCCTAACACTGGAGAGTGATTAGGTAACTGAAGAATTATTTGGCTCCCATTATCTTCCTCTTCTTTTTAACTTAGGATAGTGAGAGTTTGGCATCTCTCCTAGATGTGAGGGAAGAGAACAGTATTTTAAATCAGATAATTTTGCAATTTTCAGTAAAATACGTTCAGTAAAATAAACTATATGATTGCTTAACTACATGTTTTTGCATATATATCTTTATTCTGCAACCAATCCAAGAGCCCTTTTAGGCAAAAACTGCTAGGCATTTGTTATTAGACTTTGATAAATATTCCTTAAAACTTGTACTGTATGCACCTAACATCTATGTGCACTTCACATTTTATATACTATGGAAGTGAGGTTTTTTTGAATTTATAATTGAGTAATGAATGAAGGAATAACAATAATTGAGAAAGGAAATTAAAAAGTATATATATGAGGGAAACTGAGCACTCTTATGATTATTTTTAAAATATGTTATTTTAATAAACAAACATTCTTCTATGCATAAAAAGTTGGTATAGGAAAGAAGCTGAGTCCACAATTTAGAAAATCCTGGTTTTATTCCCAGCATTACTAATACCTAACTCTAAAATATCTGTCAAGATACATCCTGGGATCTTTATCAGTAAGTAAAATGAGTGGTTAAAGTCTTTATGTAAATTTTGTATTTAGTGCTAATGATAAACTTTTACACAGATGTGCTAAAAGTTATCAACCTCTCTCCTCCCAAAAACAAACAATAAATGCAATACTATATAATGCAATAGAACACAATGCTACTGTAGGTAAATTTATATTGTTATTATTATCTGGTGATTAAAAACAAATCATGAAAACTAAGATTCAAAGTAACAACTTACTTTTATTTAGTAAAATAATTGTTTATTTTCCATTGTGTTAGCTAGCTTCCAAGATTGTCCCTGATAATCACTGCTTCCATGTATTTATGCCTTTCAGTAGTAACTTTCCACAGTGAATCAAAACTGACCTATGTGGTCAACACTTTTAAAGTGAAGCTGTGTAACTTCCCAGGAGCAGTCATTAAAGATATTGCAACTTTCGCCTTGTTCTCTTGGATTGCTCATCCTGGAGGAAGCCAGACGCCAGGCCGTGAAGCTACTCAACGCTACAGAGAGGGCACACAAATGGAGAAGAGCTGAGACTTTCCACCTGCAGCCAACATAGACAACAATAATTGTCAGTGATAAGAAAGACCGCTTTGGAAGGAAATCTTTCAGCTTCAGGCAAGACTTTCGATGACTGCAGCCCCAGCTCACATCTTACTGCAACCTCATTAATGTTCCTGAGTCAGAAGGACCAGATAACTTGCTCCTCAATTTATCACCCACAGACACTGAACAAGATGATAAACAATGATTGCCTTAAGTCACAGTGTTTTGAGTTAATGTGTTATGCGGCAATAGAAAGGTAATATATTCATTGGCTTAAATTTTTCATATTTTGAAAGTGAAAATATTTAAGATGACAAATTTTAAAAGAATTCATCTCTATGGCTTACAATTCCTAAGAAGATAAATGGGTTAACAGTATATGCAGACACATTTAAACATATGCACTTATATATTATACACATTGAATAGGAACACAATACTTCTTTAATCTCTATACATTCTATCCCAATCAATGTTAAAACTCTTCTGTAATTATGGGATACCTCTGTTTTGCACTCAGTTATTCCAATTAGTATGGAATCTCACTCATAATTACTTGCTCTCTCCCATGTCCCAGGTTGTTTCTAAAAATATTTTATTTGGCTATAAATTGCAATAATTCTCACAGTCATATAAACTGCCTGGTATATTCATCTAATTATCACACATTAAAAATATAATTAAGTATAAATTATTAATCAATCCAAATAATGATATATTGCCATACAATGTTAATTATGTCTATACTTTTAATTATTTTTTCATTCTTCAACATTTAAAAATTTGATATGAGCATTTACCAACCATTGTGACTTTAAGGAAACAAGTATTTATCAATTTCCTTTTATATGATAGCACTTCACAACAGTGCTCTCTTCTTAATTGAAGTCTCATAAAGGTGTCTCTGAATAACAGGGCCTAGATCAGGCACATGATTGTATTTTAGGTACAAAAGAGGTTAAAAATTGAATTTTGCCTTCCACTTTGTGGAGGTAGGATCCATGGTATGGGACTTTCTTCAAATAAGAGTAGAGTGTGTAAAAACTACTGTGTGGTATAATGCAATAAAAAATACCCACTACAGATGGTTTACAAGCAGAAAACAGAGTGTAAGGAACAGGTAAAAATTTGTTTTTCTTTTGGAAAATAACTTTTATGAAGAGTGAAAAATCAGACAACGCTGTTGAACTATTTATAGAATTTAGAAAGTACCCATTATCTGCAAAACATATATATATATATATATATATATATACACACACATATATGTAATACTATTAACATAATTATTTCCCAGTGCAAGTACTTATAGTAGAGGTAATATACTAAGTCCAAATATTCACATGGCTTTTTCACTTTCTACACTGAGGTTCTAGTTTCTATATAAAGATAGAAGAAGAAAACTGGAGTACACTGACTGCCTGGCTGTGGGAAGCAGACATGAAAGAAGGAAAGATATATTGGTGGCATCAGAAACCTGCACTCTGACTACCTTACTTTATAGGTCCTGATAATCACATTTATACAATGTCCTTTATAGGAAAAGTGAGATAGCTTTTTTAAACTGGGCATACTCACTTGGATCCTTGTCCAGAATTTTTTCTAATTGGTTGTGCAACACTAGCCAAACCTTATCTTAATGTGGAGATGAAATACTTGCCTAACAATATTTAGATTTGTGTGTGTATGTGTGTGTGAGTGAAGCTGCCAACTGAGGCTTCTTGAAGGACGCACACTTGGATGTCAATGTAGAACTCCCCTTTTGGGCCTGGATGGCCTTCTGAGAGGGGCTGCTGGCTCAGCCCTGTCAGTTTGTCAGCTTGTTGGTGTAGGACCACTATTGGAGCTGACTGTACATGACCTGCTCCTGCATGATGGGGTTATAGTATTCCTTGGCATTGTCAATAGATACTGACAGAACATTTCTTGTCTTCTCATTACCTAGCACAAGTGAGGGCCAGGCACATGGAGGATCCATGATGCTACCTTTATACAACTAGGCATCCAACAGTTGCAGGTTCTGGTCTCTGGGCAGGTCTTTCTTTAGAGCCTGGAATAGAAAGATGTTCTGTATAGAGTAGGGGAACCTTGTAACTTGTTGTATCCTCTTTTTCAACTTCTCAGGAAGCTTTGGTTCTTCCAATCTGTTCTGCACTGCATCATCCATGGTCATCCTGGCATTCATGGTAGGGTTGATGATATACCTGATACTCACCTGGTGTCATCTTTATCTGTATGTCATCTTTAACAGGCTTTTTCTCAGGACATCATAGATGCTCAGCTGTTGCCCTGTTTCCTTCAGACACACATCTTTGATGAGAACATACTGTGTCTCCATATTAGCCACTCCTTACACATAACACTAGCTCCACTACAACTGTGGTGAAGGTCATGACCAATGACCTGCTTTCAATCAGTTCAGTGGCTGACACCAGGGCATGCAGGCCCTCAAAGCAAAACTGGACATTATGCTTGTGCTTCTCAACCATGGTAATGACAGACACAATAAATCTCAGTCCAAGGGCCCATTTAACAACATATTTCCTTAGTAGCTGGTAATTTAGAAAGTGTAAAAGGCAGAAGTAAATAAAATAACAAACACAACAAAACAAATACACATATTCTTTCCCTCTTCCAAAATGAGGCAAACACATATAACCTTTCCTTCTCTTAGTAAGAGGCATTCAAATCAGATCACCCAGTTTTTCAATGAATTCCTTTGATAAAGACAAGGTATTAAAACAAAACTATTTAAAAAAAACAGAAAAAGTATTTTTAGAACTGTCTTTCATGATATTGACTTTCTTCAAACGTGAGAGCAAACATATTTTGAATTTGAATGCCCGTGTAGAAAGACCTGAAAAGGAGATAGAACAGTAACAACAACCAAAAGTTTATTTTCTTTTAATGATAAACATTTTTTATTTAAGTTTTTCAAAAGCAAGTAATTTCTCACAATTTCAAAAGAATATTAAATATTAGTATTGCCTCTTTTAACTGTATTTTCTCTACAACTGGGGTATTTATAATTTATAGCATATATTTAATTTTGAAAATGGAAACTGACTTATGGGGAGTTTATGCAGCAAAGGAAGGTAGATTTTCAAAATGAAAAAATGTATATTATAAACATCAGAAAAATAAAACATTTTACACTTCTAGTGTTTTATAGAAAAGCAGAGTCAAATGTATCCCCTTCTATTCTAAGCAAAATATATCATTGTAGAATCCCAAGAAATGCTCTCTACAACTCTACAAATGAAGGAGGGCAGCTAACACAGCACTACTCAAATGGTAAAGGTGCGGATGAAAAAGGACTCATACATTGGGTTAGTAAAAGCTGGGGATAACACAAGTTTCTAAAAAAGATCATGGTTCAGTCATCTGAGTAGCTCTTTTCATATAGACAAGACCTTTCATTTTTAAGTGACTAATTCTTATTAAAGTTCATGTAAGTAAATAAGGAAAACTTATTTTATGTAAATAAAAGTTCTAGGAATAGATATTTTTTGCTTGGGTGCTCAAACTATTTCAAGACCCAGTGTTTTTCTGTTACTCTATCCCTCTCTTTGTGCTATCACTTCTGGTTTCTTTACACTGACTTAATTCTCTAGTTTCCTCTCACTTTTTGGTGCCAAAATGGCTGCTAATGTGCCAGACTCACCTTTAGACAGCTTGCAAACCTAGAAGTCAAAGAGTTCCAGGGAATATCCTGGTTTGTCTTAGAAGACAGAGAATTGATATTTGGAAATAAAAACGAAAATAGCTGTCACAGACTATACTTTCTCTGTCCATAAGGTAGGAAAATATTTCTTACTTTTTAGAGGATATAAGTGTACTGATTGCAAACTAGTCTTTCTTTAGCAACACACACACGTGTGTGTATGTATGTGTGTGCGCATGTGTCACAGAAGTTCTTTCCAGAGACATTTACTCAATTTGAAAAAGTTACTAAAAAGATGGAACTTTCAGGTTTAATGAAATTGTCCATTTGAGAAAATAACTAGAGGTAAATGAAAGTCCATGGCTGTCCATCTCCACCTACTCCCTCTCATGTCTGAAATCATTATTATGCATACTCCACCATTATTAGAGTTCTAGGTAGCCTGTCTAAACCAGTAACCTAGCGAAATAACTTTGTAAAGAAAATGAAAAATAAAAATTTCAAGGGCACAGCAAAGTAAATATAAAGCAATTTGAAAGCAACTTTTCAGCAAAGTATGCTAATTCTTCCGTGATAATTTTGCCTCACTACTGCCTTCGAAAATTATCTTTTCCCATATATTTCCTTTAAAAAATGCCCTTATAATATTTCAACCACTCTTATTCAAATGTTGTTTCTCAATTGTCTGCTCTTCTTAAGAAAACTAGTAGGTGTGTAGATAATTTTGCAAAAAGAGAATAGCAACAGGAAACTGTAAAGAGATTTTTTTTATCTGCCAAGAAAGTATTTAGATTTTCTTAGCATCCTGTCTCTCTATCCAAATTTAATCTCCCTTTCACACTTCAAAATGTCAGCACCGTCTGCTTTAAGAGCTGATGCAGCACTTTAAAAAATGTTTATTTTGTTGTTGTTTTTTAGTTCTTTCAGGCAGTCTATAAAAAAGAATGCTTGTAGGCCTTTCATAAGATAACTGACTATTTTGATGTATATTTCCCATTTCTATACTTCTGGCATTTGATATATAATTTAAAATAAAAATCAACTAAATTTAAATTTTCTCATGTTTAACATCTCTATCACATTTTTTCTTTTTTTATGTCAAATGAAGCTTGTTTACTCAGATCAACTTCAATCTCATTCAGTCTTCAAATCTTTCCTCTATACTTAAAATAGTATCAGACAATGGAGAAAATAAGGAGATATCAACAATGAAAGCTAAAGACTAGCTACGGTGAGGCTGACCTATGAAATATTCTGTGAAGAAAAACCCTCTGTTCTAAGCCTATCTGCTAGAATTCATCTCTTCAAACTGTAAGAAAATGCCTACAGAAGAAATTTTTACTGAATAAATCTATAAAAGCTTATATGGTAGTGACAAACTCAAGACTTTAAGTAAGTCCAAATTCATTATTCAATATGAAAAATACAAAACATAAAATATTAATGATATCCAATATAATATTACTTACTTTAACAATATTTTGTTGGAATTAGTTGAATGTGCTTTTATACAAATTAGACCTAAGTACCCATCTAAGAGTTGTTAGTTAACATTTGAAGTACTTTAATCAGGAATTCACATTCAAGGGCTTTTGGTAAATATTGGAAATACTCCAATCAGGAATCCATACTCCAAAGGTTATTAAAAAAAAAATGACCTAAATATTCCATCCAGCTTTGCACAGAAGGTTCAGTAATTAGCATGAGTAATGTTAGATATACTTTTTGGGTGGTGAAATAAATTCAGAAAAATAGTTTACATAGGAACTCCATAGGAACCCTGATATTTTTATGTAAGAGAGTATAAGAATCCATCAGATCCTGCAGCTTGGAACATATGGAACTAATATCTAGGTCAAAATTTCTGGTTGGTCTTATGTGTACCATCTCCCCAGTTATTAAAGAAAGATTCAATTGTCTGATTTCACCAGATATTTGCCTGAACTGTCATCAGAGTATGATTCTTTCAAGCTCATATTTGCCTGAACTGTCATCAGAATATGATTCTTTCAAACTCAGAGTGACCTTCCCTTACAAGATAGTTGTCATAATGCTTGAAGAAAGTGAGTTGGAACAGTTTAGGAAAGCAAGTTATATGATGGAATTGTGCTTCTTTGCTGGGAATGTTTATCCCTGTATTGTTACTCACTTGAAACTTGCTTTCACGTCAATCTATCACCTTGTTATGGGAGACATAATCCTATCTAAATCTAATTGTGAGAAGTAGTGATATTTACCTATAGAATTATATGCTGTTTAAAGGACAAATTTCTTAGGTACTCACAATAATTTTACTTGCAGATTTGAGTATTTAAAAGTAATCATGTTGGGGGCAGAGTCAAGATGGCATACTAGGAGGACACAGAATTTGCGTCTCCTCACAAATAGGGCACCTACCAGGCACCAGTGAGGGACCACAGACACCTAAGGGGACAGGAGGAACCCCAGTGACTGGGTAGGATGTGGAGCATGGGGGGAGTGAAGGGGGAGGAGAAGTGGAGGCAGGATGAGACTGGCATCCCTGAGGGGAGGTTGGGGGAGGGGAAGGGATCCCACACCCAAAGGGGGAAATTGGGGAACCATTGGGAGGGCAGATGATGAAATGGGAGTGTGGCCAGGTTTCCCCTGCCCTCTTGGGCCCCCAGGAACCTGCTGAAATCCTGGGCTTGATGCTCTACACAAGTATGCCCCCTCCAGCTGCAGGTCCTAAGGGAGTGGGAGGGAGGGAAGGGGGAGCAAAAGTAAAGGCCAGAACTCAGGAAGCAACACCCCTAAGGGGTGGCAGGGGGAGGGGAGGAATTTCTATACCCAGAGGAACTCACCCACGGTTAGGGGTCCAGCAGTGATAGGGAAGACCCTGGGGGAGATAGTGGGGGGCTGTGAAGGAACAGAAGGGAATGGGGGCCAGTGCTTTCCCTGTCCACTTAGGCACTGGGAAGCCTGTAGGGCTCATGGACCTATTCCTCTGCCCTTGGAGCCTCCCTCCTGCTGCACAAAGCCCAAGCCCTGCTCCTAAAACCCACCCAGGGCCTTACCTTTATGCTTGGAGAACCCCTCCAGACAACTGGGCCTAAACCCCATGCACACACCCTCAGTCAGCCCTACCTCAAAGCTCCAGAACTCCACACTCCAGAGGTCTTACTTTGGAGATGCTGCCTCTCCCCTTCCATGGTAGTCCTAAGCAGAGGCCCTGCCCCATGTTCAAAAGTCATCCACCCACCCACCTAGGTCCCACCCTACCCTAAACCCCACCCCTGCCTAAGTTCCATACCCACCTAAACTCTTCCTGGATAGTCAAGGCTTTGTTTTTATTTTTTTAATTTTTTCATCTTTTAGATAGGGATTCTGTTTTACTTTGTTGATTCATTGCTGTTGATTCTTTTATACTTTTATTTTTCCTAATAAATCTTTTATTGTTTAATTTTAGTTTATTCTTTATACTTTGTTATTGTTCTCTCCTTTTGGCTTGTTCAGTCCCCCTTCCTTTTTTTTTTTTTTTTTTTTTTTCTGTTGTGGTTTTATTTTACCTTGTTGCAGTTGTTTTAATTACAGTTTCAGTTTTCTTAATATATTTTTATCTTTCTAATTTTATTTTATTTTGTATTCTTTGATATTTACAGCTTCTTTTTTCTTTCTTTCTTCCTTTTCTTTATTTTATTTTATTTTTTTTATCAGGCCACAAAGCTTGCAGAATCTTGGTTTCCAGGCCTGATGTCAGGCCTGAGCTCCTGTGGTGGGAGCTTGGAGTCCAAACCACTGGACTAACAGAGAACCTCAGACTCCAGGGAATACCAATTGGAGTGAGGCCTCCCAAAGGTCCTCATCTCAGCATCAAGACCCAGCTCTATCCAACTGCCTGCAAATTCCAGTGCTGGAGGTCTCAGGCCAAACAAAGTAACAGAGGAATACAGCACTACTCATCAAAAAAAAAAAAAGAAATGACAGAAAAATATGTTACAGATGAAGGAACAAGGTAAAAACCTAAAAGACCACATAAATGAAGATGAAATAGGTAACCTACCTGTAAATGAATTCAGAGCAATGATAATAAGGATGATCCAAAATCTCGGAAACAGAATGGAGAAAATACAAGAAACATTTAACAAGGATACAGAAGAACTAAAGAGCAGATAAACAGTGATGAAAAACACAATTATTGAAATTAAAAATACTCTGGAAGGAATCAATAACAGAATAACTGAGGCAGAAGAACAGATGAGTGAGCTAGAAGATAAAATGATGGAAATAACTGCCAGGGAGCAGAACAAAGAAAAAAAGAATGAAAAGAATTGAAAACAGTCTCAGAGACATCTGGGACAATATTAAATGTGCCAATATTCGAATTATAGGGGTTGCAGAAGAGGAAAAGAAAAAGAAAGGGTCTGAGAAAATATTTGAAGAGATTATATATTAAAACTTCCCTAACATAGGAAAGGAAATAGTCAGAAAGTCCAGGAAGCACAGAGAGTACCATACAGGATAAACCCAAAGAGAAACATGAAAAGACACATATTAATCAAACTATCAAAAATTAAATACAAAGAAAAAATATTAAAAGCAGCAAGGGAAAAAACAATAACATAAAAGGGAATCCCCATAAGGTTAACAGCTGATTTTTCAGCAGAAAATCTGCAATCCAGAAGGGAGGGCAGGACATATTTAAAGTAATGAAAGGGAAAAGCCAACAACCAAGATTACTCTACTCAACAAGGATCTCATTCAGATTCGAAGGAGAAATTAAAACCTATTACAGATAAGCAAAACCTAAGAGAATTCAGCACCACCAAATCAGCTTTAAAGCAAATGCTAAAGAAATTTCTCTAGGCAGGAAACACAAGAGAAGGAAAAGACAGACAAAAAAAAAAAAAAAAAAAGGCAAAACAATTAAGAAAATGATAATAGGAACATACACATGATCAATTACCTTAAATGTAAATGGATTAAATGCTCCAACCCAAAGACATACACTGGCTGAATGGATACAAAAACAAGACCCATACATATGCTGTCTAAAAGAAACCCACTCCAGACCTAGGGACACATACAGACTGAAAGTGAGGGGATGAAAAAAGATATTCCATACAAATGGAATTCAAAAGAAAGCTGAAGTAGCAATTCTCATATCAGACAAAATACAATATAAAACAAAGACTATTACAAGAGACAAAAAGGACAGTATGTACTGATTGAGGGATCAATCCAAGAAGAAGCTATAACAATTGTAAATATTTATGCAGCCACATAGGAGCACATCAATACATAAGACAAATGCTAGCAGCCCTAAAAGGGGAAATCAACAGTAACACAGTAATAGTAGCAGACCTCAACACCCCACTTTCACCAGTGGACAGATCATCCAAAATGAAAATAAATAAGGAAACACAAGCTTGAAATGACACATTAAAGAAGATGGACTTAATTTTTATTTATAGGACATTCTATAAAAAAACAACAGAATGGACTTTCTTCTCAAGTGCTTATGAAACATTCTCCAAGGTAGATCATATCTTGGGTCACAAATCAAGCCTTGGTAATTTAAGAAAATTGAAATCATATCGTGTCTTTTCCAACCACAAAGCTATGAGACTAGATATCAATTACAGGAAAAAATCTGTAAAAAATACAAACACGTGGAGGCTAAGCAATATGCTACTAAATAACCAAGCAATCACTGAAGAAACCAAAGAGGAAATTAAAAAAACCCTAGAAACAGATGACAATGAAAACATGATTACCTAAAACCTATGGGTTGCAGCAAAAGCAGTTCTAAGAGGGAAGTTTATAGCAATACAGTCCTACCATAAGAAACAAGAAACATCTCTAATAAACAACCTAACTTCACACATAAAGCAATTAGAGAAAGAAAAACAAAAAAACACCCTAAGTTAAGAGAAGTAAAGAAATCATAAAATCAGATCAGAAATAAATGGAAAAGAAATGAAGGAAACGATAGCAAAGATCAATAAAACTAAAAGCTGGTTCTTTGAGAAGATAAAAAAAAAAAATGATAAATCACTAGCCAGACTCATCAAGAAAAAAGGGAGAAGGCTCAAGTCAACAGAATTAGAAATGAAAAAGGAGAAGTAACAAATGACACTGCAGAAATACAAAGGATCATGAGAGATTACTACCAGCAATTATATGCCAATAAAATGGAAAACCTGGAAGAAATGGACAAATTCTTAGCAAAACACAACTTTCTGAGACTGAATCAGGAAGAGATAGAAAATATAAACAGACCAATCACAAACACTGAAATTGAAACTTATTAAATATCTTCCAACAAACAAAATCCATAGACCAGATGGCTTCATGGGCAAATGTTATCAAACACTTACAGAAGAGCTAATACCTATCCTTCTCAAATTCTTCCAAAAAATAGCAGAGGAAGGAACACACCTAAAAGCATTATGCAAGGCCACCATAACCCTGATAACAAAACCAGAAAAAGATTTCACAAGAAAAGAGAACTACAGGCCAATATCTCTGATGAAGATAGATGAAAAAATCCTCAACAAAATATTAGCAAACAGATTCCAGCAGCACATTAAAAGGATCATACACCGTGATCACGTGGGGTTTATCCCAGGAATGTAAGGATTCTTCAATCTGTGGAAATCAATCAATGTGATACACCGTATCAACAAATTGAAGGATAAAAACCACATGATGATATCAGTAGATGCAGAAAAACTTTTGACAAAATTTAATGACATTTTATATTAAAACTCTCCAGAAAGTAGGTATAGAGAAAACCTACCTCAACATAATAAAGGCCATATATGACAAAACCACAGCCAACACCATCCTCAATGGTGAAACACTGAAACCATTTCCTCTAAGATCAGGAAAAAGACAAGGTTGCCACTCTCACCACTATTATTCAACATAGTTTTGGAAGTTTTAGCCACAGCAATCAGAGAAGAAAAAGAAATAAAAGGAATCCAAACCAGAGAAGAAGTAAAGCTGTCACTGTTTGCAGGTGACATGGTACTAAAGAGGCTAACAGAAAACTACTGGAGCTAATCAATGAATATGGTAGAGTAGTAGGATAAAAAATTAATGCACAGAAATCTCTTGCATTCCTATACAGTAGTGATGAAATATCTGAAAGAGAAATTAAGGAAACACTCCAATTTACCACTGCAACAAAAGAATAAAATACCTACAAATAAACCTACCTAAGGAGACAAAAGACCTGTATGCAGAATACTGTAAGAAACTGATGAAAAAAATAAAATAAAATAAAAAAGATACAAACAGATGGAGTGGTATACTATGTTCTTGGATTGGAAGAATCAACATTGTGAAAATAACTATGCTACCCAAAGCAATCTACAGATTCAATGCAATCCTTATCAAACTACAAATGGCATTTTCCACAAAACTAGAAAAGAAAATTGCACAGTTGTTATGGAAACACAAAAGACCCAAATAGCCAAAGAAATCTTGAGAAAGAAAAGTGGAGCTGGAGGAATCAGGCTCCCAGACTTCAGACTATACTTCCAAGCTACAGTCATCAAGACAGTATGGTACTGGCACAAAAACAGAAATATAGATCAATGGAACAGGATAGAAAGCCCAGAGATAAACCCATGTACCTATGGTCACCTTATCATTGATAAAGGAGGTAAGAATATACAATGGAGAAAAGATAGCCTCTTCAATAAGTGGGAAAGCCTCTTCAATAAGCTGGGAAAACTGGACAGCTACATGTAAAAGAATGAAATTAGAACACTTCCTAACACCATATACAAAAATAAACCGAAAATCGATTAAAGGCCTAAATGTAGGGCAGACAGTATAAAACTCTTAGAGGAAAACATAGAACACTCTATGACATAAATCACAGCACGATCCTTTTTGACCCACCTCCTAGAGAAATGGAAATAAAAACAAAAATGAACTAATGAGACCTAATGAAACTTAAAACCTTTTGACCACAAACAAAACCATAAACAAGATGAAAAGACAACCCTCAGAATGGGAGAAAATCTTTGCAAACAAAGCAACTGACAAAGGATTAATCTTCAAAATATACAAGCAGCTATGCAGCTCAATATCAGAAAAATAAAAACCCAATCCAAAAATGGGCAGAAAGCCTAAATAGACATTTCTCCAAAGAAGATATACAGATTGCCAACAAACACATGAAAGGATGCTCAACATCACTAATCATTAGAGAAATGCAAATCAAAAGTACAAATGAGGGATCATGTCACACCAGTCAGAATGGCTATCATCAAAAAATCTATAGGGCTTCCCTGGTGGCGCAGTGGTTGAGAGTCTGCCTACCAATGCAGGGGACACGTGTTCAAGCCCTGGTCTGGGAAGATCCCACGTGCCACGGAGCAGCTGGGCCCGTGAGCTACAAATACTGAGCTCTGCGCGTCTGGAGCCTGTGCTCCGCAGCAAGAGAGGCCGCGACAGTGAGAGGCCCGCGCACCGCGATGAAGAGTGGCCCCCACTTGCCACAACTAGAGAAAGCCCTTGCACAGAAACGAAGACCCAACACAGCCAAAAATAAATAAATGAATAAATAAATTTATAAAAAAAAAAAAAATCTATAAACAATAAATGCTGGAGAGGGTGTGGAGGAAAGGGAACACTCTTGAACTGTTAATGGGCATGTAAATTGATACAACCACTATGGGGAACAATATGGAGGTTCCTTAAAAAACTAAAAATAAAACTACCATATGACTCAGCAATCTGACTACTGGGCATATACCCTGAGAAAACCATAATTCAAAAAGAGTCATGTATCACAATGTTCCTTGCAGCACTATTTACAATAGCCAGGACATGGAAGCAACCTAAATGTCCATCGACAGATGAATGGATAAAGAACATGTGGCACATATATACAATAGAATATTACTCAGCCATAAAAAAAAAGAAATTGAGTTATTTGTCGCGAGGTGGATGGACCTTGAGTCTGTCACATAAAGTGAAGTAAGTCAGAAAGAGAAAAACAAATACTGTATGCTAACACATATATATGGAATTTAAAAAAAAAAAACTTGTTCTGGTGAACCTAGGGGCAGGACAAGAATAAAGACACAGATGTAAAGAATGGACTTGAGGACACGGGAAGGGGGACGGATAAGCTGGGACGAATTGAAAGTAGCATTGACATATATACACTACCAAATGTAAAATAGATAGCTAGTAGGAAGCAGCCACATAGCACAGGAGATTAGCTTGGTGCTTTGTGACCACCTAGAGGGGTAAGATAGTGAGTGTGGGTGTGAGATGCAAGAGGGAGGAGATATGGGGATATATGTATGCATATAGCTGATTCACTTTGTTATACAGCAGAAACTAACACAACAGTGTAAAGCAATTATATTCCAATAAAGATGTTAAAATAAAATAAAAAATAAATAAAAGTAATAGTTTTCAGGAATACTAAGTGCTTTTTTTACATCAACTCATTTCATTTTATTTACTGTAATATGAATTAATATAGCATATATTACCATATGAAAGACAAGATGTACCAGAAAATTTTTAAAATTTTTAAGAAGAACATTCATGTATCAGGAAAGACCCAAATATAAGAATGGAGGCCTTGGGGTTTTACAGAGAGATACAGTAGGAAGTCATCCTGGATTCTTATGGCAGACAAGAGAAAGAAAGAAGAAGCTTCTTATTTGAGTCATTGAAGAAAGATAGAGGTGGGTTTATCTCAAAATACACAGAATACACACGGTTACCACGACAGCCTTATTATTCTCCTTAGCTTAATTACACTTTAGACCGCTTTCTCCGTGGTTATAGATCCTGACCTTCTTTTCATTAGAGCATTTACTTTAGAAAACTTGCAATTTTAAAGTCTTTCTTTGCCCCTTTGAGATATAAATCTTTTCTCAGACTCTTGCCAGTTTTTTTGCCAAAAAAAGACTCTTCCCAGGAATTTCTTTTTCAAGGACTGGAAAACCATCACTTTGAAATGTAATCAAATTCAAAAGGTTCCTATCTTTAGTCTTCTGTGTAAAGGTAGAAGCCTGAGTTAGATAAGATCAATTAGCAAACACAGAAGGCCTAATCACATTGACCAACTTCTCCCTAACATCCTCCAGTGATTTTCCACTAGCTCATCCAACATCTAAAATCTCTCCTATTTTTTATTTCAGCAAAGTGTGTTCAATCTCTCTCCCCTATTGCAATAGTTTTGAATAAAGTTTTCCTTACCTGATTAACTCCATCTGGTTCAATTTTTCTTTAAGGGCATGGATTCTTCTTTGGAACTCAAAAAGGTGGGGGATTTCTTACCTGTCCATTTTGTTGTTTTCCTGGGAACACAGATCAGGAAAAGATCAGCTTTGTCAAAGTTTACAGAGAAGTGTGAAATAAAAGACAACCTAGATTTATGTAAGGAGAGATTTATTTGAAAGTGCTTAAGTTCAAAACTTCAACAAAGACTTCAGTACTGCCAGTTAATTCTTATTTTTGTCTAAAGTCAGATACCTTTCTTTCTGCTCAGTGACCATGCAAAAGTCTTCAAAATTTTTAAGACACCTATACAAACTTTCTCCCCCTTTCTGTGATGACTACCTTGCTTTTGCATCATTAAGAACATTGAGGCCATCCTTTATCTTCTCCCTCAATGTTACATTTTCCTTTACCTTTTGTAAACACCTACATTTACATATTTCACACCCTTTCCTTTAATAACTCTCTACATTTCTCTCATCTTAAAAAAATAAGATATAAATTAAAATAATGACTTCTTCATGTACCCTCTATCCTATCCAGTGTGTAATCATATCAATCTCTCTTTCCATCAAGAATTTTTTGAAAATAAGTGAGGAAGTATAGAGAGAGATGAGAAGAGTACTAACCCCAGGACATATCAACATGTAAAAGTGTAGAAGAGAAGAAAATCCACCTTGTATAAAATTGATACTATTTTAACAGGAAACTGAGAAATGTAGATTTAAAAAGAAAAAAGAAAGAGGGGATAATAATGACAATAATAATGGCTGTCAGTCATTAAGCCCTCATAGTCAGGGTGTCCAGCAGGCACCATGTTGAATGCTTAGCAAACCATCACACAAGAAGCACTTGGAAGTTAATTATTTAATTCATAATGATTGGCCACACTTTTTCCAACTATAACTGTGGGAGGTAGAAGAGAATAATAGGCTGTTTCTCCCCTCCCAGAAACCATAAACTATTTGGGAGATAAACCTGTATTCATTATGGAACAAATACTGAAGCAGAAATGAAATTAAACGAGTCATTGTTGAATTTCATGAAGGCAAATTTTAATTTCTATAGAGTACTGAGGAATGAAAATATCCAGCCGAGTAGCCAGAAATGCTTCCAACAAGAATGAGACAAAAGATCTTCGAAAATTAGTGTGATTTAAAATTAGTATGGAGGGAGCTCTAGGCAAATATAAAATGTGAGCATGAGAATGGAAGCTAGAACTATCAGAATCCAGAATCTTTGTGCTGACTGTCAGAGTTCCTAGAACTGAGAATCTGGCTGAAAAGTGGTATAAGATAAATATGAATAGTTTGGGTGGGGCCAGGCTGTACAGGTAGTTAAAAATTCACATAACGTTTACTCTTCGTGAAAGTCAGACAAAACTTGAGACTTGTGAACTTGTTTTCAGACAAGCTAGAGCTAACTTATCTCAGATATAGTGCCAAGATATGAGTCAGATTTTCAATAAACTATGACTGGGAACTAATAAATGGAAAGAGTTCAGAACACAATTTTCTTAATTTATCACAAGAAAAGGAACACTAGGAAGACTTTTTTTAATTTAAGAAATCAGAGTTTGATGCCTTTATTACTTACCAGATAAGCACACTACATTTTTCATAAACTATAACTTAATTATAAATGATTTGAAGTTTTAATACACAATAGTAACTGTACACACCAATGTGGAATTGCATTATGTGTTATATAAAAAAGTATTAAGTCTTCGATATTTCCAACTTATGTAAGATAAGAAAACTAGTGGCAAAAAATAGTTTTGAATTTCTTTGGTCATATTTATCTGTCCTTATTTTAAAGAAATATGAAAGAAAATTATTGGATTATATCTAATGATTTTTGCCAGTGAGGAGAATATTAATTATAAAGGACCAAATATAAAACAAGGTATTTGAAAATTGTAATATTTAAATCATTTTAAAATTTGAATTATGGTTAACATTTTTCAAATACTTCAGAATTATTTCTATATACTAACCAATCTAACCAAAATTGAATGTGTAAACCTGGAAAAAATGAAAAGAATATATTGTTTTGCCAAAATAATTTTACTGCTTTTAACTAAATTCTAGCCAAATTGTGAGGCTGGCATATTCTGTTAATTCCTATGTAGCCCACTGCATGTTTTCCATAAATTGAATATACTATATTTTTAAGAGAAAACACTGTCTTTTTGAGCGATGATGGGAAGGAGGTATGCAGTAGGGACAAGCAGAGGACTATTATATGTAAATGTTAAGTACCATTTTTGTGTGATAAATTTATGGGATTAATATTAATATAGAGAATTTCATTACAATGAAGTGAGTTTCAGATAAGCTATTTAAACTGACCAATATGATAAATTTAGTAGGTATAAGAACTGTATGACACTATAACCTCTACTCTATTTTATACTCCATCCTTAAGATAGCATTTTAAAAACAGCTATATTGACTAATTACACATGAAAAAATAATTAAAGCAAAAGGTAAGAGTTTATAATTAAATTTTTATATGGGCCATTTTCATATGTTTTAATGCAGGATGCTTAGAGCCACAAATTTAAGCCTACAAATTATACTGAATTATCTCAGGGACTGCAAAGTGAGTCATCAGAAGTTTTCTATTTTTTATCAATAAAGATGACTATTCCATAATTCATAATTGCCATGTTTATCTGGTATTTTACATTTTTTAGCAGTAATTCCCTTTGAAACCCCAACCCTGAATTCCATGTTTCCATTAATTCTTTGTCAATCGTCAATAAGGAACTTCATTGAAATCCTACAACAGGAGTTCAAAAACCTTGTTGTCTTCGTCATTTTTCCCATCCTCATGCAAAATGTTGATTGTCTTTATTATTTATAAGAAAGGAGAAAGAGTTGAGGGAGTTAAAATGATTTTAGGAGTTAAGAATTGGATTCAACTTAAGCCAGGGGATTCTGCAGGTGGATACATTTGGGAGTCTAGATAATTAGAAATTGGAAGTAAAGATTTTTTCCTCTAGAAGTTCATAACAGACAAAAACGTGAAATGGCAGCGGTTATTTATCATTGACTGAGTACACAGGAGAATTTGCACAATATCTGCACTACTGTCTACAGCAAACTTTTTTTTTTGCAACTTTCTAAAGCTAAATGTTTAAAAATATTTTATAAATAAAGAAACTATTTTCAACATGATTTCTCCACTCCTCAATAATTTCTTTTTACATAAGGCCATTAAATCTGACATATGTCAGGGGTAATTAGCAGTCTTCTGCTAACAGAACACCTGCCCTACTTAGCAGGCATTTCTTGTTCCTCATTAACTAAATTATGTTCAGATCATATATCATATCTCTGACAATAATGCCACTATCATGCTTAATTGGTTAAATAAATGTGTAATTATGTAACTATACTGAGATACTACTGTAAATTCTTGTAACCATGGCATTTGCCTGTTGTAGATTGGGATGTTATTTGATCTACTGTAAGATTTAATAACACTAAAAATTAATGTAGCATTTGTTCGATATCAAAGAAGATTCCTCTAGATGTTAATATTTTAGATAAAATGTTAGAAAACTTAGTCAACATTCTGATAATTGTATTAAATGAAGTCATAGTATTTTTATGAGAAATCTTATCTCTGGCATTAAGCACAGAAAAATAAATTGATAACTTGTTACTAAGTGGGGAGATCGAAAACTTGACATATGGTAATTAGTAGAATTTATATCTTGCTGTGGGATATTTACAGTAATGACTACATTCTCAGAATACTTCTCGATCACAGCAAATATTGGCTCACAGAAAATCAAGAAAATTATGTTAGCGGAAGAGGAAAGATATTAATAGTTGTCTTAAAATTCTTGCTCTAACTAATATTTCTTCTAATTAGCACTTTTCTAATGAGTGCTGACAAAACGATACTTTGACATAAATTACCAAAAAAGTTCTTAAAACCTCTTAAAGTAAAATAAATGACATATGGCAAAATGTTGACATGGTAAACATTTAAATGTATTAGTTTTTAACATAAAGAGCTTTTTAAAAGGTATCAAGTCTGTGCTAAATACCAGATTTATCATTAAGGATTAGATTTGGCTGCATTTATCAATAAAGACATGAATACAATAAAAAATAAATATAACAGTGGCTTAAGCAAGTTGGAAGTATGTTCCTTTTTCACCTGAAAGAAGCCCAGAAGTAAGTAGTCCAGGGCCAGCACAGAAGTTCCACTATTGCCAGGGACACATACTCATTTTCTTTTCTCTCCTGTTATTCTAGATCACAGGTAGAAAAATTTTTCTTAAGGGGCCAGGCAGGAAATGTTTTAAGGTTTGCAGGCCACACAATCTCTATCAAAACTTATCAACTCTGATTCTGTCACAAAAAGTAACTTTGCCATTGTAGCATGAAAGTAGTTTTAGACAATAACTACTAAAATAGGTATGACTGCATTCCAATAAAACTGTACAGACAAAAAGGAATGGTGGGCTGGATTTAGCTCTTAGGTGATAATTATACCAAGTTCTTTTCTGGAATGTGGCTTTCATCTGCAAGGTCAATTCATGACCCAAGATGGCTGTTAGAGGTCTAGGTGTAATATTGTAGGTGAAATCCAGAAGAATTACAAACACTAAAGTATCAAATGGGTTTCCTTCACAGTAGAATCAGCTCCCTTTAAATTTATTTTCAATGAAGACCTGAACAACACTTTCATTTACATCTCTGCTTAATAAACAATCTGACAGATCTCTATTCTTTGTTCCTAAAATGATAACTAAATTCTTAGAATCTAGAATTTTGTTGGCCTTTGTCCCCAGTTCCTGGGAAGTAACATGTATTCCTTGGAATTTCCCTAGTGATAGAAGTGATTTTTTAAATTCATGGCGGGCCCCTGAGACCAAACCTGTTTATGCTAATGAGATGACTTAGAATGTGGACTATCCATAATAGAAAGAACAAACATGTGGTTAGAGATTTGGGGCTTTGAGCCATGTGATATCATCCTGACCTCCAGGAAGAAGAGAAGCCTGGAGACTGAATTCAACCATATAGACAATGATTCAATTAATCATACCTATATAATGAAGCCCTAAGGAAAACTCAGAACACTGATGGTTGAGTCATCTTCCTTGGCTGGCAATACTCTGCATACTGTCATATGTTGATGTGTCCAAAGGCTAATACATCCTGAGGACAAGGAAGTTGCATATTTTGGACCTTCCCAGACTACCTCCTATGCATTTCTCCCTTAGTCTGGTTCTGCTTTGTATTGTTATAATAAATCTAATCATAAGTATAGTGCTCTCCTGAGTTCTGTGAGTCATTCTAGCAAAGTATTAAACCTGAGTGGATAGTAAGAACTCTTATATCTGTAGCCCATGATCAGAGTGGGGACCCTTGGGATTGTGACTGGCATCTGAAATAAAGTGAACAGGCTTGTGGAGGACTATGCCCTTAACCTGTATAGTTTGGCCCGGGTCCAGGTATTTAGTCTCAGAAATCATTGCAATCTCATTTGCCAGAAGTTAATCATTTTGCTGCAGGAAGGGGGACCCTTCCAGGGCCTGAGAGTGGGCTCTTGTCTAACACTTGGAAATGAATTGTCTGGGGAGACACACATGCTGACAAAGCAAGAGACTTTATTGGGAAGGGGCACCCGGGTGGAGAGTAGCAGGGTGAGAGAGCCCAGCAGAACTGCTCTGCCACATGGCTCTTAGTCTCGGGTTTTATGGTAATGGGGTTAGTTTGGGGGTTGTCTCTAGCCAATCATTCTCACTCAGGGTCTTTCCTGGTGGCGCACGCATCACTCAGCCAAGATAGATTCCCGCAAGAAGGATTCTGGGAGGTTTGTAGGACATATGGACTGATGTCTCCTCTCTCATTTTGACCTTTCCCAAATTCTTCCAGTTGGTGGTAGCTTGTTAGTTCTGCATCCCTTACCAGGACCTCCTGTTGTAAGATAACTCATGCAAGTGGTTACTATAGGGCCTGGCTAGGGTGTGTGGATTCAGTCAGTGCTTCCCCTAAAAATTTGGCTACATCTAGATTTAAATAAGGCTTTTAAACTCATGTCCTCCATACCATCTTTAGGCTTAGAATATTGCCCACATGTCCAGTAATGTTAAGCTAAATATTCTGAATTCTAGCTTGAACTACTTGGTCATCTTCCTTCAAAAGACTAACAGAACTAATTCCATCATGCTTTACTTTTTGGTTTGCCTCAGTTACCACAGTAACAGCAAGACTACATGGTCATCCAACAACTCCTGACATTTACCTCTCCTCATAAGTCAGTTGAAAAAATAAGAAATCCCTCATCTTCCTACCACCACGTCTAAAGACCTACCTCTATCTGTACTTGAATTCTCTATGTTCCTTTGTATTACAAAAGAAGCATAAAAATTATTTTTTCTATGCCCCCCAAAATCTTCTTCTTAGTTTCCAGATCCCATCACTTATAACTTGTCAGGGACTTTGTTTTATAATTAATGCATATATTCTCTTTATTACAATAATATTATCCTGTCAACATGCAAACATCCTTTACTATCTTCCATTAGATAAAACCAAATGAAACCTTAACTTCAAGTCTATATTCTGCTCCTATTACTGCCTCACTCCTCTGGCCCTGTTCTTAGTAAAACCTTGCAACATATTTGCCTGGACTGGCTGCTTGTGTTTCCTTTTTTCCACTTTACTGTGGCTTCCATTCCTATCAGTCCATCAGACTGTTCTTGGTAACATAGTTATTGATCCCCATTATGTCAAAAGTGAAAGTAACTGTTCTCTTCTGATATTCTATCAGTCTTTGATAGTGTTGATCCAGCTCCTTATCTCTGGAGTAAAATATCAGATATGTCTGCTTTTCCTCTAATTTCACTAATCTATCTGCTTAGTTGCCAATGTTTCTGTCTCCTCCTCATTTACTTATTCTGTGGATGAAAGGGAAACCCCAATGACTTGTTCTGAATATTCTTAATTATCTCTATACATTTTTTTTTTTATTACTAGGGAGTTTCATCCATGCTTCTGGCTTTGAAAACAATGCCCATGCAGACAGATCATCAAATTTCAGCTGTAGCTCTGACTTCTCTCCTGAACTTGAGCATAATTCCAAGCTTTCCATTTACCATCTTCATTTCTTCATTTGTAGTTCTAACATCTTAAATTTTACATATTAAAAAACAGACTTCTTTTTTTCTTTTTAAATTGAAGTATAGTTTATTTACAATATTGTATTCGTTTCATGTATACAGCAAAGTGATTCAGTTATACATATTTTTTTCAGATTTTTTCCATTATAGGTTATTATAAGATATCAGATATAGTTCCTTGTGCTACACAGTAAATCCTTGTTGTTTACCTATTTTATATATAGTTGTGTATATCTTTTAATCCCATACTCTTAACTTATCCTGTCCCAACCCCTTCCCTTTTTGGTCACCATAAGTTTTTTTTTTTTTTTTTTTTCCTGTATATTTGAATCTGTTTCTGTTTTGTAAATAAATTCATTTTTATTATTTTTAAGATTTCACATATAAGTTATATCATTTAATATTTGTCTTTGTCTGACTTACCTCTTTTAGTGTGATAATCTCTAGCTCCATCCATAAAAATGGATTTCTTAATAACCCCACAACTAAACTTTTCTTATTGCTGCCTTCTTCATCTCAAGAATGTCAGAATCATCCTACCAGTTGGCTAAACCCCCAGCCTCAGAGTTATGCTTGATTTGTCTCTTTCCCTCATGTCTCACATCCATTCAATTACAAAGTCCTATTGAAATAATGTACAAAATGTTGAAATTTTCCAGTTCTTCCCCATTCCTACTGTCACTGCTAGTGCCCAAGCTGCTTTCATTTTTTGCCTGTGGACTAAAGTAGACTCCCTGCTTCCAGTTATTGAGGCCTATAAGCTATTCTCCACAGTTTGTCCTTTTTAAAGCTAAATTATATCATATTATTTGTTTGATTAAAGTCCACTAATTGTTCTTCCAGTTGAAGCTAATATAAACCAATATTCCCTTTTAATGACAGGTTCATGCTTACTTTTCTGACCTTTCATTTTCTCTTTATTTACCATATTCAAGTCACAATAACCTTCCTATTTTCTGAACATGTCAAACTATTCTTATTTCAAAATCTTTGCATCTGACAGATCTATCTGAGATATTCTCCAGATTTTCTCATGCCTGGACTCTTAAGATCCTACCAATCTCAGTTCAAATGTTACAGCCCCTGAGAGCTCTATACTGACAAAACATATTTAAAGTAAGACCACTCTGCCTCCATCACTCTGTGATAACATCATCACCTTGCAATTGTCACAGAATTTGTTTGTTTTAATTCTACATTTTATCTCTTTCTTTGATGGAAAAAAATTAATTGAGAATCAGTAGGAAACTTGTTAAAATGCAGATTCTGATTTAGTAGGTCTTGGGTTAGTTTTTAGATTCTGCATTTCTAACAAGCTCCCAGTTGAAGCATATTTATCTAGGGATTTCATGACTCCCATTTTGGTGTTTTTGTATCCTTTTCTTAGAAGGTTGTCATAGTTTATTAGTTAGGGTTTAGTTGCGGAACATAACTAGGTTAAGCGTTGGGTTAAAATCAACTTACAGATTCATTTAGTCTAAACAGACAAACTCTATATAGACCCCTTAGGAATAATTTCTTGAAGGTCACCTCAGAAGTGTACCCCAAGGGAGCTTATTGTACTGATAAGATCAGGATATTACCTGTGGAAAATGAAAATACCAGTACAGTGGTTGGCTCCAGAATCATGACCTGCAAAGGGAGAAGCCATAATCACAGCTTCGGGCAACACTGCTAAGCTAAACACCTGAATAATCAACTGCCCATTCCCTGTTTCTCACCCATTTGATTAATTTCCAAATCAAGATTTACACAGTTATATCAAAGTTACATTTAGACTTCTAGTTATAAAGGAAACATAAAATTTGGCTTTTAGTTTTACAAGCTCTACAGTACAAAAAGGCATTGTAGGAGGAGGTCAAAATCAATGTGAGTTAATACAACTCATCTGTTCAAAATAGCCCCAAGGGAGTGCTACTTTTGTCCCAAGAACTTAAATAGTTTTAGTTGAAAAATATCTTACAATTTTTACTTACTATGATGCTAATTTCTCCCTCTAGTTTCAATATGACTCAAATGAGAATTGAATATGGGTCTGAGTATGAAAAAATGTAATTAAGTATATAAAACAGGATGCTTTACTCTGAGTATATCCCTTCCTTCCAACAACCTAAAAGTTTGTTAAGTCAAGCTCAGAGTGAATTATTTCACAGGAGGATTACTCATACTCCATAGGAATATCCATTGAGGTTTTCAGATTCACAAGTCTATCTGTTCAAGTTTAAATGTCACAGTTATGAGATAGGCAAAAAACACCATTGGGGATTAGTCACCACAAGACTGTCCTAACTTAAGAAACCATCTGCAAGTTTGGTGTTATCCAAGACCACCCTAATTCATACCAGCTAGCTATAAATTCAAAGGTTTCTATAGTCACCCTCATGTACAATAGTTCACTAGAACAAATCAAGGAACTCAGAAAAGTGCTATACTTATGATTACAGGATCAAGTTTGAACTGTCGAAAGAAAAGACACACAGGGTGAAGTCTAGTAGGGTTCAAATAAAAAGATCCCATGTCCTCAGGAATGAGGCATTTGTTATCCTTCTGCCATCTATGTGTGAGAAGATGCAAGAAGTACTGCCAACGCATTTGCTCACTTGAACGTTGATCTCCTTAGTTTTGACTGGAGCTTCATTACATACACACAATTGATGGAGTCATTTTCCATGGAGTTGACAAAACCCCAACCCTCCAATCACATGGTTGTTTTTTCTGGTATAGCCAGCTCCCAATGAGAGTCATCTGGTTAACATAAACTACCAGGTATGATCCAGGAGCCCACCATGAATAAAAAAGATGCTCCTATAATTTGGGAAATACCAAGGGTTTAGAGGTTATCTCCAAGTATCTGGGATACAGGGCAGAACTCTCTTTGGGTAAAGTTCATTCTTTGCTACAGAACCACCTTTTCTGTGAAGCCCTTCCTGACTTTCTTTTCTGATCCCTTAGGAGAATTTATTGTGTCCTTATCTGTGCTACTAAGGCATAGTATATTATTCTCGTATTATAAACAAACTTATACAAACCAACAGTTTAATAGTTGCTGGCTCATGTCTCTGTCTCCCCTGCCAGATAGTGGGTTCCTAGAGAGAAAGAACTGGTTGATCTGGATGTTCTCACAACCTAAATGGTACTTGGCACATAAAGTAACTTCTTTATCTCTCTTTTTCCTTCTTGTTCTTTCTCTGTACACACACACACACACACACACACACACACACACACGTGCATGGAAGAATGTAGGTTGTTCAAAGCAATTTTACCACTCCCACATAGATGAATAAAATAAAATCCTTAAAAAGTAAGCCTTGTTAATAAGCAATTATAAATTATAGCATTCAAATAATGATTTATTTCTTTATTTTGGACATTTCAATTGATATTTCCCATTTTACTGATGATGCTGATGAAAGGAGGTACAGGTATGGAAAATGGAAGAGAAAGTACATGCATCTGGTGTTCTAATGATGCCTGGACCACATGACCAGCTCAGACTGTAGGGGAGGCCCTGAAGCTTCTAAAATTCCTATAAAGTTTTTTCTTAATAGCCGCTAAGCACAGTGCTTTCCTTTCAGAGCACTATTTAACCAGGATAATTGACTCACTGGCAAAGAGTTTTGATCTAAAGATTGAGTGCGCTCTTCTATAATTGCCCTTAATATAGTTGTAATACAGGAAGGTAAAAGCTTTCTTTCAAGAAGACTTGGAAAAGTACTAATGCAGTAAATAGCACATTTGATGCTTCTATTAAAGCTCTTTGCTTAAATGGAAATTGACTATATAACTATGTTTTCACACTCTGAGCTTTTTAACATTTGTGTAGTAACATGGATTATAAGATTTTGCATACTGAGGTTTCATGGAAATAGAACACTTTCAGTTCAAACACTAGAATATCTATAAATGGGAATTTAATTACAACAAGATTATGACAACAACTTTTGTAGTTTTTATGACTATAGCAAAAACAATCTCTACCTAATGTTACGAGACAATTCAAATCTAAGTACAGATATCCAAAGAAAAGCTAAGAAAATCTGATGCTTAAATCATTATAAAAGACTTAAGACTTACTATAGGTTATAAAATTAGAATTAATTTATTATGATACATTTTAAATTCTGCTTCACATTTTCCTTGCTTTCAAGATCTCATATTATCTAAATATGGATTATCTTAAGTAAAAAATGGTAAGAATTCATCTATGAGCTGAATTGTACTCCCCCACAAATTCATGCTTTGAAGTTCCAACCACCAAGATGGTTGTATTTGGAGACAGGGCTTTTAGGAGGCAAATAACATTTAGATGAGGTCATAAAGGTAGGGTCCTAATCTCATAGGATTGAAGACCTTGTAGAAGAAGAAGAGAGATCTCTTTCTTTCTTTGTTTCTTCCTCTCTGTCTCTCTCCCCTCTGGATGCACCACGGAAAGGTAATGTAGGTAAATAGCAAGAGGGCAGCTGTCTGCAAGACAGGAAGAGGGTTCTAATCAGTAACCAAATTGGCTGGCACTTTGATCTTGGGCTTCTCAGTCTCCAGAACTTTGACAAATAAACTTCTGATTCTTAAGCCACCTCATCTATGGTATTTTATTATGGCAACCCAAGCTGATTAAGACAGTCATAAACATTTCCAAACATATATAACACATAATATTATTCACATTTAACATAAAATGCTTATTATTTAGTTTCTCATTTAAATAGGAAACATAAGCATATTTTATTTTTTTTTTAAATGGCTACATTACAGTTGTTTTTTTTTTAACTTTTTATTTTATATTGTAGTATAGTTGATTAAAAATGTTGTGTTAGTTTCAGGTGTACAGCAAAGTAATTCAGTTATACATATACATGTATCTATTCTTTTTCAAACTCTTTTCCCATTTAGGTTGTTACACAATGTTGAGCAGAGTTCCAAGTGTTATACAGTAGGTCCTTCTTGGTTATCCATTTTAGATACAGTACTGTGTATATGTCAATCCCAAACTCCTTAACTGTCCACCCCTGCTTTCCCTCTGGTGACCATAAGTTCTTTCTCTAAGTCCATGAGTCTCTTTCTGTTTTGTAAATAGGTTCATTTGTATCGTTTTTTTAAGATTCTGCATATAAGCAACATCATACAATATTTGTCTTTCTCTGTTTGACCTACTTCACTCAACATGAAAATCTCTAGGTCTAACCATGTTGTTGCAAATGGCATTATTCCATCCGTTTTAATGGCTGAGTAATATTCCATTGTATTATGTACAACCTCTTCTTTATCCATTCCTCTCTCAGTGGACATTTAGGTTGCTTCCATGTCATGGCTATTATAAACAGTGCTGCAATGAACATTATGGTGCATGTATCCTTTCAGACCATGTTTTTCTCCAGATTTATGTCCAGGAGTGGGATTGCAGGATTATTTGGTAGCTCTATTTTTAGTTTTTTAACTAACCTCCATACTATTCTCCACAGTGGCTGTACCAATTTACATTCCCACCAACAGTGTAGGAGGGTTCCCTTCTCTCCACACCTTCTCCAGCATATATTGTTTGTAGATTTTGATGATGGCCATTCTGACTGGTGCAAGGTGAGATCTCACAATAGCTTTGGTTTTCATTTATCTAACAATTAGCAATGCTGAACATCTTTTCATGTGACTCTTGGCCATCTTTTTGTCTTTGGACAAATGTCCATTGAGGTATCCTGCCTGTTTTTGATTGGGTTGTTTGTTTTTATGATATTAAGCCACATAAGCTGATTTTAAATTTTGGAGACTAATCCCTTATTGGTTACATCATTTGCAAATATTTTCTCCCATTATGTGGGTTGTCTTTTCATCTTGTTTATGGCTTCCTTTGCTGTGCAAAAGCTTTTGAGTTTAATTAGGTCCCATTTGTTTATTTTTGTTTTTATTTCTATTACTCTGGGAGGCAGACTGAAAAACATATTTCTGTGAATTATGTCAGAGAATGTTCTGCCTGTGTTTTCCTCTAAGAGTGTTACAGTGTCCAGTCTTACTTTTAGGTCTTTAATTCATTTTGAGTTTAGTTTTATTGTATGGTGTCAAAGAGTGTTCTAATTTCATTTCTTTACATGTAGCTGTCCAGGTTTCCCAGCATCATTTACTGAAGAGACTGTCTTGCCTCCATTGTATAGTCTTGCCTCCTTTGTCGTAAATTAATTGACCATAGGTATGTGGGTTTATTTCTGGGCTTTCTATACTGCTTCATTGATCTCTATTTCTATTTTTGTGCCAGTGCCATACTGTTTTTATGACTATAGCTTTGTAGTATACTCTGAAATCAGGGAGTCTGATTCCTCCAGCTCTGTTTTTCTTTCTCAAGCTTGCTTTGGTTATTCAGGGTCTTTTGTATCTTCATATAAATTTTAAGATTTTACTTTTTTCTAGTTCTGTGAAAAATTCCATTGGTAGTTTGATATGGATTGCATTGAATCTGTAGATTGCCTTAGGAAGTACACTTATTTTGACAATATTGATTCCTCCAATCCAAGAACATGGTATATCTTTCCATCTGTTTGTTGTGTTGTCTTTGATTTCTTTCATCAGCATTGTATAGTTTTCAGAGTATAGGTCTTTTGTCTCCTTAGGTAGGTTTATTACTACATATTTTATTCTTTTTGATGCAGTTGTAAATGGGATTGTTTCCTTAATTTTTCTTTCTGATCTTTTGTTATCAGTGTATAGAAATGCAACAGAGTTCTGTGTATTAATTTTGTAACCTGCAAATTTACCAAATTCATTGATTAGTTCCAGAAGTGTTCTGGTAGTATCTTCAGGATTTTCTATGTATAGTATTATGTCATCTGCAAACAGTGGCAGTTTTACTTCTTTACCAATTTTCTTTTTCTTCTCTGATTGCCACAGCTAAGACTTCCAAAACTATGTTGAGTAAAAGTGGTGACAATAGGTATCCTTGTCTTTTTCCCAATCTTAGCAGAAATGCATTCAGCTTTTCACCATTGAGGCTGATGTTAGCTATAGGTCTGTTTTATATGGCCCTTATTATCTAGGGGTAGGTTCCCTCTATGCCCACTTTCTGGAGATTTTTTATCATAAATGGGTGTTGAATTTTGTCAAAAGCTTCTTCTGTGTCTATTGAGATGATTATGTGGTTTTTATTCTTCAATTTGTTAATATGGTGTATCACATTGATTTGCATATATTGAAGTATCCTTGTATCCCTGGGATAAATCCCACTTGATCTTGGTGTATGATCCTTTTAATGTGTTGTTGGATTTGGATTGTTAGCATTTTGTTCAGGATTTTTGTGTCTATGTTCATCAGTGATATTGGCCTGTAATTTTCTTTTTTGTGTGTGTTATCTTTGTCTGGTTTTGGTACGAGATTAGACCTAAACTACAAGAAAAAAAACCTAAAAAGCAGGAATATGTGGAAGCAAACAATATGTTACTAAACAACCAGTGGATCACTGAAGAAATCAAAGAGGAAATCAAAACATATCTAGAGACAAACAAAAATGAAAGCACAATGATTCAAAACTTATGGGATACTGCAAAAGCAGTTCTAAGAGAGAAGTTTATAGCAATACAATCTTACCTCAGGAAATAAGAAAAATGTCAAATAAACAACCTAACCTTACACCTAAAGTGCCTAGAGAAAGAAGAACAAACCAAACCTAAAGTTAGTAGAAGGAAAGAAATCATAAAGGTCAGAGCAGAAATAAATGAAGTAGAGATGAAGAAAATAATAGAAAAGATCAATGAAACTAAAAGCTCTTAAAAAATAAACAAAATTGATAAACCTTTAGCCAGATTCATCAAGAAAAAAAGGGAGAGGACTCAAATCAATAAAATTAGAAATGAAAAAGGAGAAGTTACACCACAGAAATACAAAGGATCATAAGAGACTACTAAAAGCAGCTATATGCCAATAAATTGAACAAAGTGGAAGAAAGGGACAAATTTTTAGAAATGTCCAATCTCCCAAAACTGAACTAGGAAGAAATACAAAATATGAACAGACCAATCACAAATACTGAAATTGAAACTGAGTTAAAAACTCCCAATAAAAGTCCAGGGTCAGATGGCTTTACAGTTGAATGTTATCACACATTTAGAGTAGAGTTAACACCTCTCCTTCTGAAATTGTTCCAAAAAATTGCAGAGGAAGAAAACTCCAAACTCATTCTATGCGGCCACCATCACTCAGATACCAAAACCAGACAGAGATACCACACAAAAAAAGAAATTTACAAGCCAATATAACTGATGAACATAGATGCAAAAATCCTCAACAAAATACTAGCAATCCAAATCCAGCAATACATTAAAAAGATCATACACCATGATCAAGTGGGATTTATCCCAGTGATGCAAGGATTTTTCTATATCCACAAATCAAGCATGTTTTAAAATATGTTTTACAATAGTAAACTTTTCTTTTATTCATTCATTCATTCATCTATTCTCAATTTGGGTTTAGTTCTGACATGGGGATATGAGAACTACTTAAAAATAAAAGTATATACTGTTGAAATATGATTTGCAATGGCAGGGAGGTCTTTAGGAAAATTATAGTGTGACTAAGTAATGGAATATGCTGTTTTATGCCAAACAGACATAATTTAAGGGAAAAAAAAAACAGGAAAACATGTGATGAAGAAATTCACAGAGAGATGATTTATAAATGTATTATCTCATTTAATTCTTATAAATAATCTTACAAAAGTAGTATGGGATAGTTCAATGCAGAATTGAGATGTCTTCTATTAATTAGATGGAGCAAGTTACCCAATCTTCATTTACCCCAGGTTTCTAGTCTGTTAAAAGAGAATAATAAGTTTAAATTCCTTTTTATATATCCCTATTTTATACAAATTAAATGTAACTCAGTGTGTCACTTACTTTGCAGCAGATCAAAAATTCAGTATGAAACCTTTTTGAATCCAAGCTTCTGAATTTCTACTAAAATAATTACTAGTCCTTTTGGTTAGGAGATATATATATATATATACATATATATATATATATATATATATATATATATCAAGCTTTAAAAATTGAAACCTAGAAAGGATAACCTACATACTCATTACAATTCATATGTATTTCAGCAGCCTAGTTTAAGTTTCATTTCTTGAAATCTTGGCAATCAGAAAATAATATCACTCTGTCAGTTTTGAGCAATGAGGAAGAATGGGAAGAATGTTTAGAATGCATATGGCAGCAACATAGAAGATGACCTGTAGGAAAGATTGGAAGAATCTTGAGATGGTAGAGTGAGAGGAAAGGAAGAAAGAAAAATAAAGATGCAGGAGTGTGTCAGCCTGAAGGAGGAATGTGGTATGAGATCAATGGAATAGGTTCTGGAGCCATACTTCCTTGGTCCAAATCCCTACTATCTGAACTTGGGGTATCAATTTTATGAGCTAGTATAGGTAAATTGTATAGCAAAATGCATGACATATATTAACCATTATATAAAAATTAATTTTAAAAATAATGTTTTAAAAATGAGGTCAATTTAGTGTTTAGTATTATTGTGGGGAAAATGTTTATTTCATAAAAATAGCATTATGGATTGAGGTGTGTTCTCCAAAAAGATACATTAAATTCCTAAGCGTCAGTTTCTCTGAATGTGACCTTATTTAGAAGTAAGATCTTTGCATATTTAATTAAGATAAGATGAGGTCATTAGCACTGATCCCTTACACAAAATGACTGGTGCCTTTATAAGAAAAGGGAAATTTGGACACCAGAACACACAGTAAAAGTATCAAGTAAGAATAGAGGCAGAGATTAAAGTAATGCATCTACAAAACAAGGAATACCAGTGATTGCTGGTTGCCACCAGAAGCTACAGGAGAGGCATAAAACAGATGCCCCTTCAGAGCCCTCAGAAAGAACCAACAGTGCCAAAACTTTAAGTTTCAACAACTTCTAGCTTCCAGAACTGTGAAAAAATAACTTCCATCATTTAAGCCTCCTAGTTTGAGATACTTTGTAAAAGAAGCCCTAGGAAATGAATACAAAGAACTAACATTAATCACTGAGTCTGTTATGACTAATAATTTTTTTATTCTAAGACAATCTTTTAAGTGAATAATGTACCTTACAAATTTCAAAAAAATGTTTTGGATAAAAATATATTTATTGCAAAAGGCAAAAGAAGACTGTGCTAAGTTGTGAAATTTTGCTTCTGTTTTCAATGAATCGCAGAACATGTTGATTGACTCTGTTTGGTACATTGACAGCTACAAAATGACTAATTCTTCCTTGAATTAGAGCAAAAATTCTGAGTTCTGACTCCTTTTCTTATATTTGAAATTTAAGGTGGTGCTATGGGTAATGCATATGGCTACATGGCAAAGTTTCCTTAAACACAGAGTTACCTGGAATATTTGGAGGTGTGTGTTTGTGTGTGTGTGTGTGTGTGTGTGTGTGTGTGTGTGTGTGTGTGTGTGTAATGGAAGGAATCTTATAAGTAGAGAAGACTGACAAATATTTGATCTGCAAAGTTTTATGAACTTGAGCAAGTTAAGCTGTCTGTGCTTCAGTTTCATCTTCTGTTAAAGTGGTAGTAAGAAAAGAACATATATTACATAGGATTGTTGTAAGGATATTAAGTGCTTCAGACGCATCTTTATGATTAAGTGTCATCACCACCATCATCATCATCACCACCATCTAATGGATTGTATAATGCAAAGACCTTCCCATCCTGTGACCAAAATTTGCTGAGATCACATTGAGGATTTGTCTATGTGGGTTGGAAGGAAATCAGTACAGATGGTCTTCAACTTAGGATGGTTCAATTTATGATTTTTCAGCTTTATAATGGTGTTAAAGCAATACTCATTCAATAGAAAACATACTGTGAATTTTGAATTTTGATCTTTTCTCAGGCTAGCAATATGCATTTTAATACTCTCTAGTGATGCCAGGCAGGGCAGCAAGCTGCAGCTCCCAGTTTGCCACGTGATCATGAGGGTAGGTAAACAGCTGATACACTTACAACCATATGTATCCACAAAACAATTCCATTTTCACATTCAGTACAAAACTAAATAAACTGAAATATTCAATGTGGCATTATAAAATAGGCTTTGTGTTAGATAATTATGCCCAAGAGTAGTCTAATGTAAATGTTCTGAGAATGTTTAAGGTAGGCTAGGTGAAGCTATGATGTTTGGCAAGTTAGGTGCATTAAATGCACTTTCAACCTATCATAGTTTCAATTTACAATGGGTTTATTTGGACATAACCTGATCATAAGTCCAGGAAGATCTGTATTTCTTTCCAATCCATGGACAAATAAAGAATGACTCTTTGAGAAAGAGCAGGCTGGCTTTATCGTTAATGAGCAGGAAGCTTTGTGTGATGGCTCATTCATTAATTCATTTATTCAACATATTTACTGAACTTCTAGCTACATGTTTAACATTTTCTAGACTGGAAATAAATCAGTGAATGAAACAGATAAATATATTTAACCTCATAAAGATTATAGTCCCCTACTCTAAGTATTGTGTCAATGATGTTAGCTTTCCTGTGATTCAAAACCTAGTGGGGACAAAATACATTGTTCCTCACAGCATATAAATAGATCCAATAGCTTTACTAGAATGATATTTTCTAGGAGAGTAAAACATATTGAAAACTGATCAAGTTTCATGTCAAAGGATTTTGACAGGAAATCATCTAGTTCAATTCCCTAATTACACCGGCCAGAGCTGAAGCCCAGAGAAATGAAGCAAAGTGCTCTTCTCTCAAAGCTAATCAAAGTCAAAACTGTACCTAACACTAGACATTACTGATGCCCAGTTAAGACTCTGGTCTCCAAGATGAGCAACCACATCACCACTCATTGTTGGTGGTGAGCCAGCCACTCCAGTAACTAGTGTGTTCTCTTAGACTAGAGTAGTCAAATGTAGGTTCCTGGATTGATGCTAAGCAGGGTGTTTATATCACCCTAGAGAGGGAGATATAAAACTGTGATACTAATTCATTTAAGTCTGTAGAACCATGTTAACCTTTTCCACAAGAAGCTCCAGAGTTATTGTGAGTAAAGTACACAACACTGAAAAGTTCATGCCAGGAAATAAATTTATTTTGAAGAGATTCTTCTTGGTTAAACTACAAGTTTCATGTGTTTGGGGTAATAAAATACAGAGGAAACTATCATTCAGTTGATAGAATTTTGCCTAATGCAGCAAACAGAATGTTACTAATGCTTCTTTAGAAGCTTCTTTTTATTATTGTCTGCTGAGCTATCAAGGACAAAAGTGACATCCAGCTTTCTTTAAAATAGCAAACTGAGTTCTTTCTACCACTGATATATTTATTATATGTATTACAAAAACAATGAAATGAGGTATGCTATTATATATATGAGTCTAATGCAAGTGTCAAGAAAAGCATTTTTAATACAAGATGTACAAAGACCAATCCAAAATCTAAGGAAATGAAACTGAAAGCCTGTGAAATCTAGAAATATTCAGTTAAAAATATGTCCGTGTAAGGGCTTCCCTGGTGGCGCAGTGGTTGGGAGTCCGCCTACCGATGCAGGGGACGCGGGTTTGTGCCCCGATCCGGGAGGATCCCGCATGCCACGGAGCGGTTGGACCTGTGAGCCATGGCTGCTGGGCCTGCGTATCCAGAGCCTGTGCTCCATGGTGGGAGAGGCCGCAGTGGTGAGAGGCCCACGTACCGCAAAAAAAAAAAAAAAAAAAAAGTCCGTGTAAAACAATGCTTTACAGTGTTGTGTCATATCATATCAACACATTTCTGTGTAGGTAAAGTCAGTTTAACTTTCATTAATAGAAAGTCCATGTATATTTATTCATATTTTGAAATAGAACCAACTTCTCTAGTAGATTGGATTGGGGGATATTTTAAAATATGATTATAAGTAAAGTAAAACAAACCTTTATGAAAAGATTTATACCACTGTCATGTTGCCCAAAAAAAGCTGCCTTAAGAAGCACCCTAACTTTTTTCAATTAATATAAAATTTATATTGTTTGGAAATTCTACCATAATTAATATCAAGAATACAGTGACTTCTGTTAAAAAAGTTTTGTACATAAAGCAAAACTTGGCAAGTATGAATAATTTTGCTGGTGTTGCAAAAAATTGTAATAGATCATTTTGTGTTGGTGTAGAATGCTCATTTTAACCATAAGTAACAAAATATTTCCACCAGAAAACTTCTTCCAGTGAATTACACCTGAGTCTTCATTAGTGCAGTAACATCCTTAAAGAAAATTCAGACAAGCTGACTTTCAATACTGTGAATTGGAGCACCCAAGCGGAATAACATGAATGAGGCTTCTTCACTTTGGGTTTTATTAAACAATAGACATAGAACCCAGTTAGAAAGAGAAACATATAAATTTTTCTCTCCAAAGGTTAAGAAACAAAAGGATAATAATTATAATACTGGGGGAAAACATAAACCAAAGCCCGAACCAAAAATCTGTAATAAAGCTCATTGGTTAGAAGTACTTTTCAAAATATTGGATAGGAATTTGAAAGTGACTGATTTAATAAATTGTTAAAGAAACTTTTCCTGATGTAGTTTTTAACATTCTGAATAAATAGACTTCATGGAAAAAGTAGTGGTTCTTTTTACCTTTTCATTTGATCTTAAGAACCTATATACTTGAATACATAGAGAAAAATGTATCACTTTGTCTAGATAATCAAAATTATCTACAATCAATATGTACAATACAATGACTGCAGAAGATTTTTATTCTGTTTAACAATCTGATATCAGATTATCTGAAGAACAAACTTACCACTTACAAAATTTTATAAACATTGGAGAAATGATGATAGAAGATGGAAATTAGAAAGGATAACAATTGCGTTCACACTCAAAAAATACATATTTGTATAATCAGCTTCACAAAATAAAAACTTAGATAATTAAAATAAAGATAATTTATAATGGACTTCTACTTTTACATAATTATGCATTTCTAAATGTATATGTGAAAGTGGACAGAGTAGAAGTCAAAAAAATGTTTACTTACTAGAAAATAGTTTCTATTCACAATGAAGTTAAAAATAATATAAAATTTGTAATATATATATTTTTAATATCTTTATTGGAGTATAATTGCTTTACAATGTTGTGTTAGTTTCTGCTGTACAACAAACGAAGTGAATCAACTATATGTATGTATATATCCCCATATCCCCTCCCACTTGACGCTCCCTCCCACCTTCCCTATCCCACACCTCTTGGTCATCATAAAACATTGAGCTGATCTCCCTGTTATGCGGCTCCCCACTAGCCATCCATTTTACATTTGGTAGTGTATATATGTCAATGCTACTCTCTCACCTCGCCCCAGTTTACCCTTCCCCCATTGTGTCCACAAGTCCATTCTCTATGTCTGTGTCTTGATTCCTGCCCTGCCACTAGGTTCATCAGCACAATTTTTTTTTTTTTTTAGATTCCACATATATGTGTTAGCATACAGTATTTGTTTTCCTCTTTCCTCTTTTCTTTCCACAAGTCCATTCTCTATGTCTGTGTCTTGATTCCTGCCCTGCCACTAGGTTCATCAGTACAATTTTTTTTTTTTTCTAGATTCCACATATATGTGTTAGCATACAGTATTTGTTTTCCTCTTTTGGACTTACTTCACTCTGTATGACAGACTCTATGTCCATCCACCTCATTACAAACAACTCAATTTCATTCATTTTTATGGCTAATATTCCATTGTGTATATGTGCCACCTCTTCTTTATCCATTCATCTGTCGATTGACACTTAGGTTGCTTCCTTGTTTATGGTTTCCTTTGCTGTGCAAAAGCTTTTAAATTTCATTAGGTCCCACAAACCCAAAACAATTAAGAAAATGGTAATAGGAACATACATACAAATAATTACCTTAAATGTAAATGGATTAAATGCCCCAACCAAAAACACAGACTGGCTGAATGGATACAAAAACAAGACCCATATATATGGTGTCTACAAGAGACTCACTTCAGACCTAGGAACACATACAGACTGAAAGTGAGGGGATGAAAAAGATATTCCATGCAAATGGAAATCAAAAGAAAGCTGGAGTAGCAATGTTTATAACAGACAAAATAGACTTTAAAATAAAGACGAGACAATGAATGACACTGTATAATGATTGAGGGCTCAGTCCAAGAAGAAGATATAATAAATGTAAGTATATTTTCGATATTAAATGCAAATACGAAAGTTATTTTAATATTTTACATACGGTCTTATATCTAATTCTTTTTCTTCACATTTGAACACAGAGTTGATAGACTAATTTTAGTTAAGATCTTAATTTTAGGGATTACAGTTTTACAGTTTTTACCATGCCTATTAATTTTTGTCTTTGTCTCAATTAAGATGCATTTATGAACACTAAAATCAAGAGAAACACTAATAAAAAGAAGTGTTAAACAAAATTTTAGAAGCAGAGACCTTGAAAGTGTTATTTTGGGCTTTGTTAGGACTACGGTCCTGGAACCACAGATTCAAGAAACATTTGAATTGTGTTCCACCAAACTACAAATGGAGGAAGCTTATAAAAGCAAAAACCTCAAGGCCACTGTTGGTTACATAAGTTACATAATTCTTGCCTGTCAAGAATTATAGTTGGAGCTGGCAAGAAGTCAGTGTGCTTATAAAACAAGGATTGGTTGGGGTCAGAAATTGTTGCATAGATACAAGGGGGAACCTTAAGAATATTAAATTGCAGCTGGTGGATGTTGTTCTAAATACAGCTGGTGGTGTCCTTGGGTTTGATACAGTTCAGAGAAAATTCAAGTTCTCAGTAGTGCAAAGAATTGTCTGAGACCAGATTCTGATGTTCGTCTGACTCCATTTTTGTATGTCTGGACTGTGATTACTCCATTGTAATTTCAATCTGTTATCAGAAATACAAAGAATGAGGAAAAATTGTATCTACTTATTTAAGAAATCTTGAAGTAGGGTACACCTATGTTTGTTTTTCAGCAGCCCAGCAAAATCAGTACATTCCTTATGAGCCCATGTACGATTTTCTTGGCACTTTCCTCAGGGCCACATGACGGCTACAGCTGTTTCCAATCAACATATCATTTCAGAAAATAATAATAATAATAAAAATCCCCCAAGTCGGAAAAAAGGAATATCTGTACCTCATGTCCATTTTCCCATAAGTCCTTCAGAAATATTTTTTATCACCTCTGTGAATTTATTTGGGTCATATGTGTAAACTACTGTTTGACGTGGAGAATGAGAACTACACTACTGGCTTCTATCAAACAACATTCACACTTGGCTGCATGCCTCACTTCTCCTGAAAGAGTTTTCAGTTCTGAAAAAAATGAGTGAGTCTATGATAATACTTAGACCTAGGATTGCTGGCATTATCAAGTTCATTTTTCAATGAAAATTTTATGAGGTAATAAAATGAAAATATGGTCAAAATCCAAGTAATTGAATAAATAAACATGGACAAAGAAGGTAAGCCTGTGAAACTGAAACTTCAGCTGGCAAAAAGTTTCATTTCATGTTAGCTTAAAATTTTGTATAGTTGATCCACATGTTTAAATTTAATTTATCGCAGTGAGTTAAAAAGTATGTATTGTATAAAATACAATCATAAAATAAAAATCTATCATGTTGCTACTTATGCTGAAGTTTTCTGTTATTTTATTAAAATATGTTTTTAAAATTAAAATAAATATTGAGTCAAATGTCAACCCATGCTGTTTTTAACATCTGAAGCAAATTTCTATGAGTAAATAGAATACTGAAGTTCTGGGATTCTCTTGGGAGTATATAAATGCTGCAGCTGTCCCTACAAACTTTCAGTTTGCTCTTTGTCCATAGATATTTATTAAACAAACAAATATATACTAATTCATCATTATGGGTGAGACACAGAATGGGACTATAGACGTAATCCTTGCTCTTACAATCCTTGCAGTCTATTAGAAGAGACAGACAAGGATACCATTTGAATAGAATAAATTATGGTGAGTGTTACCATAGGAAATACAGAATGTGCTGTAAATACATGGTGGAAGCCACCCATCTGGTCTACAGGGCGTCAGAGAAGGTTTCACAGAGGAAACACGATGTCTACTTTTATTTTTTTTTGAAGACAGACTTTTTTTTTACAAGCTTCTAAAATTATTTTAGTGAGCTGTCAGGAATAAGAAACATTGCTTTATGTATTTTACAAATTCTTCAATTATTAAAAGTTTTTAAGCTAAAAATTAATGATTTTGCAATTTTAAAACAAATATAATACACAAGACATATAACCCGAGGTAAATTTCAACAAACTGATACTTTAAAATTATGTTGTATACTTACATATAAGATATAAAGTAGACTTAATATTGTATTTGTTTTAATTTTTTAATTTTTAATTTAGTTTTATTTATTTTTTTATACTGCAGGTTCTTATTAGTCATCCATTTTATACACATCAGTGTATACATGTCAATCCCAATTTCCCAATTCATCACACCCACCTCCCACCCCCTTCCCCCCTTGGTGTCCATACGTTTGTTCTCTACATGTGTGTCTCAGTTTCTGCCCTGAAAACTGGTTCATCTGTGCCATTTTTCTAGGTTCCGCATATATGCGTTAATATATGATATTTGTTTTTCTATTTCTGACTTACTTCACTCTGTATGACAGTCTCTAGATCCATCCCCATCTCTGCAAATGACCCCATTTCGTTCCTTTTTATGGCTGAGTAATATTCCATTGTATATATGTACCACATCTTCTTTATCCATTCTTCGGTTGATGGGCATTTAGGTTGCTTCCAGGACCTGGTTATTGTACATAGTGCTTCAGTGAACATTGGGGTGTATGTGTCTTTTTGAATTATAGTTTTCTCTTGTTATATGCCCAGTAGTGGGATTGCTGGGTCATATGGTGGGTCATGTGCTGGGTCACAATGTATAATTAAATCTGAAGATTGAGTTGCCAGGTGAATGGGGAAATGATGAGCATTCCCAATAGATAGAATAGCACAAGCAATATTCTAAAGATAGAAAAGAACATTGCTGTTTCTAATGGAAATTTAATATGGCTGGAGAGCAGGATTTTGAAGGGAAGATGTGAAAATATATCTGGAGATATGATATATACACACTCAGATACACTAGGAAACTATAGAGTTCTTAAAAGAATTTGGACTTCATTTTAAAGACAATCGTACATCATCTAATTGTTTTAATCAAGGGAATGGCATAAGCAAATTTGTCCTCTGCCTATAAGAGAGCAGAGGTAAAGCAGAGGTAAAGTTAGTAGACTTTTTAAATTACACTTGTTAGACATAATAGTGTTCTGAACAAGGCTAGAGGCAGGAGATTATAGAAGTAAATATATTGGAGAAAATTTTAGGTTCAAGCATCCAAAGACTTTAGAGCCTGAATAGACATAGGAAGTGAAGAAAAATGAAGAATTAAGGCTGACTCTGAGTTTCCTGTTTGGGTTATGTTTGAATATTGGTGTTAATCACTAAGATATGGAACTCAGAAGTTTGCTGAGCATAACTCATCCTCTTTTCAGCATGTAAAATTTATGATATTTAGGTGATTTCAAAATGTAGATTTTCTGAACTTGTTGAATGTAAAGACCCAGAGCCTAGAAGAGAGATCAAGGCTAAGGACTCATTTATGAGCCATCTGGTATGGATGTATTTTGAAATTAAAAAATTAGATCATATTGTCCAGGGAAGATGTGTGGTCTAACTAAGAAAAAGAGAGCAGAGAAATGTCTGTTAGATGGAATTCGAAAGAACACCAGGTATTTACCCACTAAAACAAAACAACACAATTTTTGTTTACTATATGGTTTCCTTTCTTTGCTATGAAAAAAAATGACCACAAATGGTGACAAAAACAGAAATATATTCTCTTACACTTATCAAGGTCCAAATCTGAAATCAGTATCACTGGGCCACCATCAATGTTTTGGCAGGGTTGAACACTCTTTAGAGGCTCTGGGGTAGATTCTCTTCCTTGTCACTTTCATCTTCTTATGACTTTCAGCATTTCTTGAATTACAACTACATCACTGCAATCTCCCTGGTCACATTACTCTTCTCTTCTATGTGGTCAAATATTTCTCTGCTTCCTTTTTATAAAGGATATATGTGATTGTATTTAAGGTCCACTCAGATAATCCAGGATGGTGTTCCTATGTTATGATCCTTAACTTAATCACATCTGCAAAGTCTTTGTTGTCATATCAGGTAGCATTCACAAGTTCTGGGTTTAGGATGTAAATTAATTTGGAAGGAGGCGTTACTTAACCTACCACATCTACTAAGGAGAAAATTATATTTTCTCTGCTCATATGGAGCTCATAAGAAGAACTGAGACAAGAATGAAATTAATTCATGGCAGATAGTGTCAAATGCCATTCATGTTAGGCAAAATAAGTTAGTTACATAGAAATTCATAGATATAAGGACCATATTTAATTGGATTTTTTGGAGCCAGTTCAACATCAAAAAAGCAAAAGAAAAATATTTTTTATAAGAAACTACATTAGAGGGTTCTCAGGAGATGGCATAGTAGGAGGTAAGAGGAATCTATATCCCCATGTTGGCAGCAATGACACTGGCAGGATCAATCTGATGTAATCATTTTAGAACTCTGGAGTCTACTGAAGGCTTACAGTTTCCAGAGGAATACTTGGGTCGTAAATTATGATTAATTTCCATGAATTTTAGCTTTTAGCAGAATAGCAGCTATCCATCCTCCATCTTCATCCACATAGCAGCCATCTATCCATATGTCCCTGGAGCTGCTTGCACACAGATTATGAGAGCCAGGGTGGATAAAAAGAACCTTGTTTTCCAAATAATGGGAAACTGTGTTACGATCACTGATTGCTCCTTCTGATAACAGAGGTGCAAACAAAGATGGGTAGCCATTGTTACACCTTCCTCCATTGTTTCAAGCTCCTCCACCTCTGACTAAAGTGAGTTGCAGAGGATTGAAAGGGCCAACATCTTACCCTCTCCATTTCAGTTTTCTCTTTTTCTCTTTAGGAGTCAGATATTAAAGACCAGATTATTCAAAACAACTGCAAATATGGGGGAAATTTATAAACTAACCACACATACCCAGGGAAAAGCTCAGAAAGACCCGAGAAGACCTTAAATTTATACTCAGGGGACTTCCCTGGTGGTCCAGTGGCTAACTCCATGCTCCCAATGCAGGGGGCCTGGATTTGATCCCTGTTCAGGGAAATAGATTCCACATGCTGCAACTAAGAGCTTGCATGCAGCAACTAAAGGTCCCACATGCCACAACTAGATATCCTGCATGGCTCAAGTAAAAGATTCCCATATGCTGAAGACCCCACATGCCACAACTAAGACCTGAGCTAAATAAATAAATAAATATTTTTTAAATTAATAAATTTATACTCAGGATGATCTTCAGCACCAAGACAGCCTACAACAAATAAACAAACAAGTAAATAAATACAGCAAACTCTGGGAAAGTGAGATAACCTGATTTCCAGAGTTACAGTATTAGATTCAAATGTCTAGTTTTTCTGTGAAAATTTCCAAAGCATACAAAAATAAACAGGAAAATAATGTCCTTCAAAGGGAAACAATAAACCAATAGAAACAGCCCTGAAAAGGGTCTAATAGCAGATATAATAAATAAAAACTTTAAAGCAACTATCTTAAAGATGCTTTAAAAAAAAGAAAGATATGAACAAAGTTTTTTTAAAAGTATGAACAAAAAGGAAATTTTAATAGAGAGAAGAAAAACCTAGCAAAAAACAAAAAAGAAAAAATTCTGGAGGTGAAAATTATAGCCAAAATAAAAATTTACTAGAGGAATTCATAGGAAGATTTGAGCAGGCAGAAGAAAGAATCAAATACCTTAAAGATAACTAGAAATGATCAAATATCAAAAACAGAAAGAAAATGTTTAAGAAAAAAGTGAATAGAGCCTATGTGACCTCTGGGAACAATTAAAAGAACGAAAATATGCATTGTGGCAGTCCCAGAATGAGATGTGAGAGAGAGAGAGAGTATAAAGAGCAGAGAGAAAATTTGAAAAAATAATGGCTGAAAACTTTCCAAATTTGTTGAAAGACATAAATATAAATATTTAAGATGAACTTGAAGATTAATTCAAAAAGTCTCATTCTAAGGTATCATAATCAAACTTTCAAAAGACAAAGAATCTTAAAAGCAGCAGGATAGAAGTGAATTATCACATACAAGTATTCTTCAATAAGATTATCAGAAGATTTCTCATTAGAAACTTTGGAGGTCAGAGGCAGTGTGCTAAAATATTCAAGTGCTCAAAGAAAAAACTGTCCATCAAGAATCTTATATGCAGCAAAACTGTCCTTGAGAAATGAGGGAGAAATTAAGGCAATCCCAGATAAACAAAAACTTAGGGATTTTGTTAACATTAGATCTGTTTGCAAGAAATGCTCAAAGGAATTCTACAGGGTGAAATAAAAGGACACTAGATGGTAACTTGATGCTTGTGGAAAAATTAAAATCTTATTAAATACATGAAAGATTATAAAAGCTAGTATTTTTGTAACAATAGTTCATAACTGCAATTTTTGTTCTCTACATGATATGAGACTAGCATATTTAAAGATCAAATATTATTAGTCTAAAAACTAGTATCACTGTATCTCATTACTTGTTCTCCAAACCTTGGTTTCTACATAATTTGAGAGACAACTGCATTTAAAAGAATTATTAGTTTATGTTTTGGGACACACAGTATATAAAGATGAAATGTTGTGATATCAACAACCAGAAGAATTGGGTACAGAGCTGTAAAAGAGCAGAGTTTTTCTGTTATTGAAGTTAAGCTGGTATAAATTCAAATTAGAGTGTTTTAACTTTAGGATGTTAAATATAACCTCCAAGGCAACCACAAAGAAAGTAGCTATAAAACATACAAAAATGGAAATAAGAAATGAATTTCAATATTTCACTACAGAAAAACTAAACACAAAAGAAGAGAGTAAAATAGGAAATGAGGTACAAAAATATTATAAGGCATATAGAAAACATATAGAAAAATGAGGAAAGAAAGCCTCTGCACTTTAAATAGACCAAATTCTCCAATCAAAAGACGTAAATTGGCAAAATGGATGAAAACATATCATCCAACTACATACAGTCTTCAAGAAACCCACTTTTGATCCTAAGACGCAAATAGTTTGGAAATGAAAGAATGGAAAAAGATATTCCCTGCAAATAGTAACCAAAAGAGATTGAAGTGGCTAAAATAATATCTGACAAGATAGACTTTAAATCAAAAAAGTTTAAAAGTGACAACAAAGAACATGACATATTAATAAAAGTTTCAATAAACCAAGAAAAAATAAAAATTATAAATATTTAAACACTTACTGAGAGATCATCACAATATATGAAACAAAATCTGAGAGAATTGAAGAGAGAAATAAAGAGTTCTACAATAATTGTTGGATAATTCACTATCTCACTCACAATAATGGATAGTTAAACCAGACAGAAGTTAAATAAGGAAATAGAGGACTTAAATAACATAATAATCAACTAGATCTATTAGACATATTCAGCACACTTTACTCAGCAACAGAATACACATTCTTCTGAAGTGCACACTGGACATTTTCCAGGATAGACATGGTTTTAGAACACAAATTAACTCTTAATAAATTTAAAAAGATTAATATCATATAAAATATCTTCTCTGATGACAATGGAATGATATTAGAAATCAATAACATATGTAAAACTGGAAAATTCATAAAATTATGAACAGCACATTCTTAAACAATAGACCAAAGAAGAAATCACAAGGAAAATTAGAAAATTCTTAGAGACAAATGAAAATTAATACACAACATAACAAAACATATGGGATGCAGTGAGAGCACTGCTAAAGGTAAAATTCATACCTATAAAATCTTACATTGAAAACAACAAGGAAGATCTCAAATTAATTAACTGACTTTACACCTCAAGGAACTAAATAAAGAAGAAAAACTAAACACAAAGCTAGCAGATGGAAAGAAATAATAGAACTTAGAGCAGAGAAAAATAAAACAGGAACTAGAAAAATAATACAGAAAAATCAATGAAGTCAAAAGATCAACAAAAATTAACAAACTTTACAATGACAAAAAAAAAGAGGTAGTGTATATATGTTCATGCCACTCTCTCATTTTATCATATCGTACCCTTCCCCCTCCCCATATCCTCAAGTCCATTCTCTACCAAACGTGAAATAGATAGCTAGTGGGAAGCAGCCACATAGCACAGGGAGATCAGCTCGGTGGTTTGTGACCACCTAGATGGGTGGGAAAAGGAGGGTGGGCGGGAGGGAAATGCAAGAGGGAAGAAATATGGGAACATATGTATAAGTGATTCACTTTGTTATAAAGCAGAAACTAACACACCATTGTAAAGCAATTATACTCCAATAAAGATGTTTATCCAAAAAAAAAAAAGAGGAAAGACTCAAATTGCTAAAGTCAGAAATAAAAATGGACACATTCTTACTGATTCTATAGAAATATAAAAGATTCTAGGATAGTGGTAGGAAGAACTGTATGCCAACAAATTGGATAAAATAGATGAAATGAAAAAGTGCCCAGAAACATAAAACCTACCAAGACTAAATTATGAAATAATGGAAAATCTGAATAGACCTAAAACTAGTAAAGATATTGAATCAGTAATAAAAAATCCCCCAACAAAGACAAGCCTTGGACCCAATGATTTCACTGGTTAATTCTATCAAACTTTTAAAGAACTAATACAAATTCTTCTCAAACTTTTGCAAACAACTGAAGAGGAAAGAACACTTCCTAACTCATTCTATGAGGCTATCACTACTCTGATATCAAAACAAGACTAAGAATCTACAAGAAAAGAAAATTACATACGGTATCAAAGCAAGACAAAGAATCAACAAGAAAAGAAAAGTACAGAACAGTATATCTTATGAACATTGATGCAAAATTTTTCAACAAAAATTTGGTAAGCCCAATTCAGCAGCAATTTAAAAATTTTATACACCATGATCTAATGGAATTTATTCCTGGCATGCAAGGATGGTTACATATAAAATTAGTTAATATAATACATTACATTAACAGAAAGAAGTGAAATATATATGATCATCTGAACTGAGGTAAAAAAAATATTAATAGAATTCCATACTTTTAAAAAATAAATTTATGTATTTAATTTTGGCTGTGTTGGATCTTCATTGCTTCATGTGGGATTTCTCTAGTTGCAGCGAGTGGGGACTACTCTTCGTTGAGGTGTGTGGCCTTCCAATTGCAGTGGCTTCTCTTGTTGCAGAGCATGGGCTTTAGGAGCATGGGCTTCAGTAGTTGTGGGACATGGACTCAGTAGCTGTGGCTTATGGGCTGTAGAGCACAGGCTCAGTAGTTGTGGCACATGGGCTTAGTTGCTCTGCAGCATGTGGGATCTTCCTGGACCAGGGATTGAACTTGCGTCCCCTGCATTAGCAGGTGGACTCTTAACAACTGTGCCACCAGGGAAGTCTCTCCACACGTTTTTATAATAAAAATATTTTTAAAACTGGAAATAGAAGAAAACTATGTAACATAATAAGGGCCATAAATTTAAAAAAATATAATAATAACAAAGATAACAATGATAAACATTTAAGTGGTGAAAGACCAAAAGCCTTTCCTCTAAGATCAGGAGAAAGGTAAGGATGCCTGCTTTCACTACCTTTATTCAACATGCTACTGGATGTTCTAGCCACAGTAATTAGGCAACAAAAACAAATAAAAGGCATCCAAGCTGGAAAGGAAGAAGAAAATTATCTCTCTGTGCATTTGATATTGTCTTATATGTAGAAAACCCTACTGATTTCACCAAAAAAAAATTACAATTTTTTTTTTTTTTTTTTTGCGGTACACGGGCCTCTCACTGTTATGGCCTCTCCTGCCATGGAACACAGGTTCCAGACGCAAAGGCTCAGCGGCCATGGCCCACGGGCCCAGCCGCTCCGCGGCATATGGGATCCTCCCAGACCGGGGCACGAACCTGTGTCCCCTGCATCTGCAGGCAGACTCTCAACCACTGTACCACCAGGGAAGCCCCCCAAAAATTGCAATTTTTAATTCAGCAAAGTAGCAATAGGCAAAATCAAACTTCAAAATTATTTTCAGGAGGACCTTCAAGATGGAAGAGGAGTAAAATGTGGACGTCACTCTCTTCCCCACAAATACATCAAAAATACATCTACATGTGCAACAGCTCCTAAAGAACACCTATTGAATGCTGGCAGAAGACTTCAGACTTCCCAAAAGGCAAGAAACTCCCCATGTACCTGGGTAGGGCAAAAGAAAGAGAAAAAACAGATACAAAAGAATAGGGATGGGAACTGCACCTCTGGAAGGGAGCTGTGAAGGAGGAAAAGTTTCCACACACTAGGAAGCCCCTTCACTGGTGGAGACAGGGGGTGAGGGGTGGGGGGAAGCTTTGGAGCCACAGAGGAGAGTGCAGCAACAGGGATACAGAGGCCAAAGTAGAGGGATTCCTGCACAGAAGATTGGTGGCAACCAGCACTTACCAGCCTGATAGGTTTTCTGCTCAACCACTGGGATGGGTGGGGGCTGGGAGCTGAAGCGCAGGTGTCGGAGGTCAGACCCCAGGGAGAATACTGGGATTGGCTGCATGAACGCAGCCTGAAGGGGGCTAGTACATCACAGCTAACTGGGAGGGAATCCAGGAGAAATTCTGGAACTGCCTAAGTGTCAAGAGATCATTGTTTCAGGGTGTGCGTGGAGAAGGGATTCAGAGCACCACCTAAACGAGCTTCAGAGACAGGCATGAGCCACAGCTCTCTGCATGGACACCAGAGACAGACGTGAAATGCTAACACTACTGCTGCAGCCACCAAGAATCCTGTGTGCAAGCACAGGTCACTATCCACACTTCTGCTCCCAGGAGCCTGTGCAGCCCACCAGTGCCTGGGTCCTGTGATCCAGGGACCACTTCCCCAGGAGGAAACATGACACACCTCAGGCTGCTGAAACATCATGCCAGCTTCTGCCATCACAGGCTCCGTACCCCTCCCTACTACCAGACTAAGTGAGCCAGAACCCCCTAATCAGCCACTCCTTTAACCCCTCCAGTCTGGGCAAAGAGGAGATGACAGAGGGCAACCTACATGGAGAGGTGAGACCAAATCCAAGCTGAAACCCAGGAGCTGTAAAACAGAGTAGAGAGAGGGAAATTTCTCCATGCAGCCTCAGAAGCAGCAGATTAAATCACCACAATCAACTTGATGTACCCTGCATCTGTGGAATACCTGAATAGAAAATGAATCATCCCCAAATTGAGGAGATGGACTTTGGGAGCAACTGCAGACTTGGGGTTTGCTGCAGGCGACTGACTAGGTTCTCATTTACATGGTTATCTTAGTTTAGGTTTTAGCATTTGTTATCATTGGTGGATTTGTATTGGTTTGGTTGCTCTCTTATTTTTTCAAATTACTTTTTAATTTTTTTTTATTTTACTAATATTTAAATTTTTTTTTACTTGAATAAATTTATTTTACTTTATTTTTTTTTTCTTTTTCTATCTTTCTTTTTTGTCTACCTTTTCTTCTGAGCTGTGTGGCTGATAGTGTCTTAGAGCTTTCACTGGGTGTCAGGCCTCAGCCTCTGAGGAGGGAAAGCTGAGTTCAGGACATTGTACCACCAGAGACCTCCTGGTCCCACGTAATCTCAATTGGCAAGAGATCACCCAGAGATCTCCATCTCACAGCTAAGACCCAGCTTCACCCAATGACCAGCAAGTTCCAGTTGTGTACCCCCCCATAACAAACAACTAGCAAGACAGGAACATAGTCCCACCCATTAGCAGAGAGGCTGCCTAAAATCATAATAAGTAAACAGACACCCCAAAACACACCATCAGACACGGTCTTGTCCAACAGAAAGACAAGATCCAGCCTTATCCACAAGAACAGAGGCACCAGTCACCACAACGAGGAAGCCTACACAACCAACTGAACCAAACTTACCCACTGGGGGCAGACACCAAAAACAATGGGAACAACAAACCTTCAGCCAGAGAAAAGGAGACCCCCAGACACAGTAAGTTAAGCAAAATGAAAAGACAGAGAAATATACAGCAGATGAAGTTTCAAGGTAAAACGCCACCAGACCCAAAAAATGAAGAGGAAATAGGCAGTCTATATGAAAAAGAATTCAGAGCAAAGATGGTCCAAAATCTTGGAAATAGAATGGAGAAAATACAAGAAATGTTTAACAAGGACATAGAAGAACTAAAGAGCAAACAAAAAATGATAAACAACACAATAAATGAAATTAAAAATTCTATAGAAGGAATAAGTAGCAGAATAACTGAGTAAGAAGAACAGATAAGTGACCAGGAAGATAAAATAGTGTAAATAATTACCATAGAGCAAAATAAAGAAAAAAGAATGAAAAGAATTGGGACAATCTCAGAGACTTCTGGGACAACATTAAAGGCAACAACATTTGAATTATAGGGGTCCCAGAATAAGAAGAGAAAATGAAAGGGACTGAGAAATATTTGAGGAGATTAAAGTTGAAAAATTCCCTAATATGAGAAAGGAAATAATCAATCAAGTCCAGGAAGCGCCGAGAGTCCCATACAGGATAAATCCAAAGAGAAACATGCCAAGACACATATTGATCAAACTAACATAAATTAATTACAAAGAAACAATATTAAAAACAGCAAGGGAAAGACATCAAATAACATACAAGGGAATCTCCATAAGGTTAACAGCTGGTCTTCCAGCCAAAACTCTGCAGGCCAGAAGGGAGGGGCAGGACATATTTAAAGTGATGAAAGAGAAAAACCTACAACCAGGATTAATCTACCAAGCAAGGCTCTCATTCAGATTTGACAGAAAAATTAAAAACTTTACAAACAAGCAAAAGTTAAGAGAATTCAGCACCACCATCCAGCTTTACAACAAATGCTAAAGGAACTTCTCTCATCAGGAAACACAAGAGAAGGGAAAGACCTACAATAACAAACCAAAAACAATTAAGAAAATGATAATAGGAACATACATGTAAATAATTACCTTAAATGTAAATGGATTAAATGTTCCAACCAAAAGACATAGACTGGATTAATGGATCCAAAAACAAGACCTGTATACATGCTGTCTACAAAAAACCCATTTCACACCAAGGGAAACATACAGACTGAAAGTGAGGGGATGGAAAAAGATATTCCATGCAAGTGGAAATCAAAAGAGAGCTGGAGTAGCAATTCTCATAACAGACAAAGTAGACTTTAAGATAAAGACTATTACAAGAGACAAAGAAGAACACTACCTAATGATCAAGGGATCAATCTAACAAAAATATGTAAGAATTAAAAATATTTATGCACCCAATATAGGAGGACCTCAATACATAAGGCAATGCTAACACCCATAAAAGGGGAAATTGACAGAAACATAGTAATATGGGGGATTTCAACACTCTACTTTCACAAATGGACATTTCATCTGAAATGAAAATAAATAAGGAAACACAAGCTTTAAATGATACACTAAACAAGGTATACTTAATTGATATTTATAGGACATTCCATCCAAACACAAAAGAATACACTTTCTTCTCAAGTGCTCATGGAGCATTCTCCAGGATATGCCATGTACTGGGTCACAAATCAAGCCATGGAACATTTAAAAAAATTGAAGTCATATCAAATATCTTTTATGACAACAACGCTATGAGACTAGTTATTAATTACAGGAAAAAAATCTGTAAAAAATACAAATGGAAGCTAAACCATACACTACTAAATGACCAAGAGATCACTGAAGAAATCAAAGAGGAAATCAAAAATATATATATATACCTAGAAACAAATGACAATAAAAACATGACAAACCAAAACCTATGGGATGCAGCAAAAGCAGTTCTAAGAGGGAAGTTAGTGCAATACAATCCTTCCTCAAGGAAAAGGAAAAATCTCAAATAAACAACCTAACGTTACACCTAAAGCAATCAGAGAAAGAAGAACAAAAATCCCTCAAAGTTAGCAGAAGGAAAGAAATCATGAAGATCAGATCAGAAATAAATGAAAAAGAAATGAAGGAAATGATAGCAAAGATCACTAAAAGTAAAAGCTGCTTCTTTGAGGAGATAAACGAAACTGATAAACCACTAGCCAGACTCATCAAGAAAAAAGGGGAGAAGACTTGAATCAACAGAATTAGAAATGAAAAAGGAGAAATAACAACTGACACTGCAGAAATACAAAGGATCATGAGAGACTTCTACAAGCAACTATATGACAATAAAATGGACAACCTGGAAGAAATGGACAAATCCTTACGAAAGCACAACCTTATGAGACTGAACCAGAAATAAATAGAGAATATAAAGAGACCAATCACAAACACTGAAATTAAAACTGTGATTAAAAATCTTCCAACAGGGCTTCCCTGGTGGCACAGTTGTTGAGAGTCCACCCTCTGATGCAGGGGACACGTGTTTGTGCCCTGGTCAGGGAAGATCCCAGATGCCGTGGAGCGGCTGGGCCTGTGAGCCATGGCCACTGAGCCTGTGCATCTGGAGTCTGTGCTCCACAAGGGAGAGGTGACAACAGTGAGAGTCCCGCATACTGCAAAAAAAAAAAAAAAAAAAAAAACACAAAAAAATCTTCCAACAAACAAAAGCCCAGGACCAGATGGGTTCAAAGGTGAATTCTATCAGACATTTAGAGAAGGGCTAACACCTATCCTTCTCAAACTCTTCCAAAATAGAGCAGAGGGAGGAACACTCCCAAACTTATTCTACAAGGCCATCAATCATCACCCTAATACCAAAACCAGAAAATGATGTTACAAAAAAAGAAAACTAGAGGCCAGTATCACTGATGAACATAGATGCAAAAATCGTCAACAAAATACTACCAAACAGAATCCAGCAGCACATTAAAAGGATCATACACCATGATCAAGTGGAGTTTATTCCAGAATGCAAAGATTCTTCAATATATGCAAATTAATCAATTTGATACACCATATTAACAAATTCACGATAAAAACCATATTATAATCTCAATAGATGCAGAAAAAGCTTTTGACAAAATTCAACACAAATTTATGATAAAAACTCTCCAGAAAGTAGGCATATAGGGAACTTACCTCAACATAATAAAGGCCAAATATGACAAAGCCACAGCCAACATCATTGTCAATGGTGAAAAACTGAAACCATTTCCACTAAGATCAGGAACAAGACAAGGTTGCCCACTCTCACCACTATTATTCAACAGAGTTTTGGAAGTTTTAGCCACAGAAATCAAAGAAGAAAAAGAAATAAAAGGAATTCAAATCAGAAAAGAAGTAAAACTGTCACTCTTTACAGATTACATGATACTATACATAGAGAATCCTAAAGATGCTACCAGAATACTACTAGTGCTAAACAATGAATTTTGTAAAGTAGTGGGATACAAAATTAATGCACAGAAATCACTTGCCTTCCTAAATACTAATGATGTGTAATCTGAAAGAAAAATTAAGGAAACACTCCCATTTACCACTGTAACAAAAAAAATAAAATATTTAGAAATAACCCTACCTAAGGAGACAAAAGACCTGTATGCAGAAAACTATAAGACACTGATGAAAGAAATTAAAGATGATACAAACAGATAGAGAGATATACCATGTTCTTGGATTGGAAGAATCAACATTGTGAAAATCATTATACAACCCAAAGCAATCTACAGATTCCATGCAATCCCTATCAAACTACCAATGGCATTTTTCACAGAACTAGGAAAAAAAATTACACAGTTGTTATGGAAACACAAAAGGCCCAAATAGCCAAAGCAATCTTGAGAAAGAAAAACTGAGCTGGAGGAATCAGGCTCCCTGACTTCAGACTATACTTCCAAGCTACAATAATCAAGACAGTATGGTACTGGCACAAAAAACAGAAATATAGATCAATGGAACAGGATAGAAAGCCCAAAGATAAACCCGTGCACATATGGTCAACTTATCTTTGATAAAATAGGCAAGAACATACAATGGAGAAAAGGCAGCCTCTTCAATAAGTGGTGCTGAGAAAACTGGACAGCTACATGTAAAAGAATGAAATTAGAACACTCCCTAACATCATACACAAAAATAAACTCAAAATGGATTAAAGACCTAAATGTAAGGCCAGACACTATAAAACTCTTAGAGGAAAACTTAGGCAGAAAACTGTATGACATAAATCATAGGAAGATCCTTTTTAATCCACCTCCTAGAGAAATGGAAAGAAAAACAGAAATAAACAAACGGGACCTAATGAAACTTAATAGCTTTTGCATAGCAAAGGAAACCATAAACAAGATGAAAAGAGAACCCTAAGAATAGGAGACAATATTTGCAAAGAAAACAACCGACAAAGGGTTAATCTCCAAAATACCAGCAGCTCATGCAGGTCAATAGCAAAAATCAGACAACCCAATCCAAAAATGTTCAGAAAACATAAATAGACATTTCTCCAAAGAAGATATACAGATTGCCAACAAACACATGAAAGAATGCTCAACGTCATTAATCATTAGAGAAACACAAATCAAAACTACAATGAGGTATCCACCTCACACTGGTCAGAATGGCCATTATCAAAAATCTACAAACAATAACTGCTGGAGCGGGTGTGGAAAAAAGGGAACCCTCTTGCCCTGTTGGTGGGAATGTAAACTGATACAGCCACTATGGAGGACAGTTTGTAGGTTCCTTACAAATCTAAAAATAGAACTACCATATGACCCAGCAATCCCACTACTGGGCATATACCTTGAGAAAACCATAATTCAAAAAGACACATGTAACACAATGTTCATTGAAGCACTATTTACCATAGTCATGACATGGAATCAACCTGAGTGGCCATCAACAGATGAATGGATAAAGAAGATGTGGCACTTATATACAATGGAATATTACTCAGCTATTAAGAGAAATGAAATTGAATTATTTTTAGTGAGTTGGATGGACCTAGAGCCTGTAATACATGTGAAATGAGTCAGAAAGAGAAAAACCAATATTGTATGCTAACACATATATTTGGAACCAAAAACAAAAAAAAAATCGTTTCTGAATAACCTAGTGGCAGGACAAGAATTAAAAGGCAAACATAGAGAATGGACGTGAGGAAACAGGGAAGGGGAAGGGTAAACTGAGACTAAGTGAGAGAGTGGCTTCCACATATATACATTTTCAAAGGTAAAATAGAAAGCCAGGGAGAAGCAGCTGCATAGCATAGCATATCAGCTCAGTGCTTTGTGACCACCTATATGCGTGGGATATGGAGGTTGAGAGGGAGACACAAGAGGGCGGGTATATGGGGATATATGTATACTTATAGCTAATTCACTTTTTTATACAGCAGCAACTCATACAACTATGTAAAGCAATTATACTCCAATAAAGACGTTAAAAAAATTATTTTCATGTTTCTTCACTAAAAATGAACAGTCTAAAAAAGAAACTTAGAAAATAATTCAATTTACAATGTCATCAACAATAATGAAATATTTAGGAATTAACTTAACCGAGGAATTAAAAGGCTGTATAATAAAAACTACAAAACATTGTTGAAAGAAATTAAAAATGCAGATAAATGGAACATATCCCATGTTCATGGACTAGAAGTGTAAACAATTTTACAATGTCAATATTACCCAAAGTGATATACAGATTCATTAAAGTCCCTATGAAAATTGTAATAACATATTTTGCAGAAATAGAAAAAAATCGTTCTAAAATTTATATGGAATCTTGAGTCCTTGAATAGCCAAAATATCTTGAAAAAGAACAAAATTATAGGACTCATACTTGGATTTCCAAACTTACCAAAAAGTTACCGTTATCAAAAAAGTGTGATATTGGCATAAAGACAGACATAGTCCAATGGAAAGAATAAACAGCCCAGAAGTAACCACTTTCATATATGTGCAAATATTTTTTGACAAAGGTGCCAGGACCATCCAATAGGAGAAGGAAATGTTTCTTTCAGCATATGTTGGGGAAACAGGTTATCCACATGCAAAGAATGAAGTTAGACCCTTACTTAATACCATATACAAAAATCAAAATGGTTCAAATATCTAAATGCAAGATCTAAAACAGTAAAACTCTTAGAAGAAAATTTTGGACAGAAAGTTTATCACATTGGATTTTGAAATGATTTTTTGGCTATAATACCAAAGGCATGGGTAACAAAAAACAAAACAAAACAAAAAAACCCAATAGGCATCATAAAAAATTTATTTGTGGATCAAAATGTACTCTCAATGGACTAAAAAAGCAACCCACAGATTCAGAGAAAATGTTTTCAAATCATATATCTGATAAGGGATTCATAATCAGAAAACACAGAGAACAACTAGAATTCAGCAACCAAAAAAACAAACACCCACATATAGACATTTATCCAAAGAAGACATATAAATAGCCAATAAGTATATGAAAAGATGCTCAAAATCATTAATCATTAGGGAAATGTAAATCAAGACTGCAGTGAAATACCACCTTAGAATTGTTAGGATGCCACTATCAGAAAAGAAAAAAAAAAGTGGGGGAAGGAAGGGAGGGAGGGAGAAAGGAAGGAAGAGAGGAAAGAAGGAAGGAAGGAAGGAGAAAGAAAGAAGGAAAAAAGAAAAACAAGTGTTGGCAAATATGTGGAGAAATTGGAATCCTTAGGCAGTATTGGTGGGAATATAAAATGGTATAGTCACTGTGGAAAACATTATGAAGGGCCCTTAGAAAATTAAAAAATAAAATTACTATATGATCTCTCAATTCTTTTTTGAATATATACAAAAAAATGAAAGCAAACTCTTGAAGAGATATTTGTACACCCATACTCATAGTAGCATTATTCCCAATAGATAAGCCATGAAAGCAACCCAAGAGTCCATCAATGGATGAATAAAATTTGGGGCATACATACAACGGAACACTTCAGATTTTAAAAAGAAAAGAATTCTGCAATATGCTACAAAATAGATCAACTTCGAGGGTATTATGCTAAAGGAAATAATCCAGTCACAAAATGACAAATGCTGTGTGATTCCACTTACATGAGGGATGTGGAGGAATGAAAATTATAGAGACAGTAGTAGAATGGTGATTGCTAGGGGATGGGGGAAGTGGGAGAAAGGAGGGCTATTGTTTAATGGGTATAAAGTTTCAGTTTTTACAAAATGAAAAGAGTTATGGAGATGGATGGTAGTGATGGTTGCAGACATTATAAATGTATGTAATACCATGCATTGTACACTTAAAAATACTTAAGATGTTATATTTTGTTATGTGTAGTTTACCACAATCCAATTTTAAAAAATAACTATATTTTATATGATTATTAAGGTTAGTATTTGTAGAGGTAGCATTTGCAATATCATCTAGGAATTTCATCTAAATGTGTGAAAAAATATTTCAGTTAAGTATTTCCTACTGTTAGGGAAAACACAGACTGAAGCCACCCACAGTGACCAGGCAAAGCCAGTAACAATTTTAATGAGTTATTTTATGATAGGAGATCCTGGTAAGGAACACGGAAGTAACAAGCCACCACCAACCAGAAGAATAAGGGAAACGTCAAAAGGAGAGAGGAGATGCCAATCCACATGTCCTACCAACCTCCGAGAATCCTCCTCGCTGGGATCCATCTTGGCTGAGTGGTTGCGCACAACCCTGGGAAGGACCCTGAGTCAGAATGATTGGCCAGAGAAAACCCCAAAAGTAATCCCATCACCATAAAACCTGAGACTGGAGCCACGAGGCAGAGCAGTTCTCCTGGGTTCCCTTACCCTGCTGCTCTCCGCCCGGGCGCCCCTTCCCAATAAAGTCTCTTGCTTTGTCAGCATGTGTATATCCTCGGACAATTCATTTCTAAGTGTTAGGCAAGAGCCCACTCTCAGGCCCTGGAAGGGGTCCCCCTTCCTGCAACACTATGGCCTTAAGAAAGATTTTTTTCCCCTCAAGTTACCTTTCCAAAATAATGATCAAAAAGATGTAGAACAATAATCAGTTTCGAAGCTGCAAAGAATGAAATGCTTTATTTGGGGTCTTGGGAATTGCAATTCAGGAGACACAGATTCAAGTAAAACTGAAAGAATGTTCCTGGGAAAAGAAAGTGTCAGGGGCTTATAAAGATAAAAACCACAATGTTGTTAATTAAAGTTGTCTTTCAACAATGCTGATTGGCTCTGATCCAAAACGGAAAAATTTGTCTTTAAGGCATAGGTTGTCATGAGTTATTTAAGGTAAGTGTTTGATAAGTATCTTGAGGTTTTAGAACATCATGTGGATGTTCTGGAGTCCTTCTTTGAGAAAATAAGTGATCAAAGTTCAGATTCCATCCAGAAGGAGACATGCATAGTTTTCACTTCCTAAATGGCCTCCTTGCTCCATGATAGAGAGGTTTCTTTGCAATACCAAGTTAATTTTGATTTTCCTTTCATACAGAAAATTGTTAGTTTATAGAAAGTACAACAAATAATATTTCATAAATATTTCTCCCTATTTTTACAGAGGTACGTTCTTACTAAAGGAAGTCTGGAAGGTAAGATAGAAGCATAATATATGGCTTCATATAATGGCTATGCACATTTACTATTTATTACATGTATTAAAAACAAAATATATTAAGTATTAACAGATTGAGAGTTGTTTCTGGACACTCTATTTTGGATTAAACCCAACAACATAAAATTATTGGCACTTATATTTGTCAAAAATTTAGGCCCAACAATAGTAAGGATTCATGGAATTCAGTCCCTATCTTCACATTCTATTTTAATGCAAGTCACACACACCTAACATGTTGCACGTTAATATTTTTTTCTCATTCAACTTTCAACATACTTGAAAATTGAAGAATTTTTCAATTAATTTTAGAGACTGAAAACCAGAAATTTTGATGGTTGTGTAGAAATTTGAACCCACATACCAAGACATCTCTTCTGGAACTTTATACAATAGAGTGCCTTTGCCAAGCAGTAGAGAACATAGATGGTATGATAGTAAAGAGCTACTTACTACAGTGGGCACTGGTATTCATGGAAAGCTTCTTGGAAGAAGAAGGAATCATAAATCAGGCATCAGGAAAACAGATAGAAATTACATAGAAGGAGAAAAAAAGAATGGGGAAGAGGAAAAGCTTTAGGTTGGAGAAATAGGATGAAAAAGGTTTAAAAGCAGCAGCACTTAATCTACAGAAAATAAAACAAAATTGATTAACCACCATCAATAAAAAAGTAATCAATAGTCTAAGAAAGAAATAGAAAAATTTATTTGAGCCAGCCTGAGGATTATAACCTAGGAGACAGACTTTCATAGACCTCTGAGGACTATTCTAACCATTAGAGGTCAAAGTGCAGTTATATAAGTATTTGAGACAAAGGGTTATACACCAAATGACATATTATGGACAGTTTACACAATTCAGATATACATGTACAAAGAGTAGTGGGCCAGGGGTCATTGTGACCTCTTAGAAGATTAAGAAAAGTTATCACCTAAGGTGCTGTGATCATTTATGAGATTAAAAAGGAATGTTATCTCCTAAGGAGGTCTGGTTAATGCAGTTGCACAACACACACTAAGGGTGAAGGAGGATGCGCAAATGAGCAGAGAAAAATTTTATGTTTTACTTTTTCTTGTCTTTCCATAAAATATGAATTTTATTTCATCATCACTAAGTATAGAGTGCACTGTGTCCTATTATTTTTTTCACAGAAATTAAGGTCTTATTATGGCTACTAAAATGTAGGATTTTTTTTTCCTTTTCTATTAAATTGATAACTGTAAAACAAAGAATGTTGCCTGCTACCCAGTTCCATAGGATCAAGTCATTATCCACTGTAGTCACTTACATACACTACACCTTGAAAGGAGCTGAGGATGAAAAACAGAATGAAGCATTTTGTGTTTTGGATATATGGCCCCCTAGATAGTTAAGATGCATAGCTAAGGAAGAATTTCAATGACTAGAGATTCTAGAATTTTCCAATACATAGATAACCACTAAAATCATTAACTTAAGATATGTTTCTTGATTTTTGTGTGTATGTGTGTGTGTGTCTGATTAGCAGTAATCTTTTACCAAGATGTATGCTTGATTACATGTATTTCCTAGCCCCAAAATTTATATTTACTGTCTCCTACCATACCTCTTTGGAGCAATTCCTCAGAGCTATCTGAGAGGCTGTCTCCTGGGCTATAGTCCTCAGTAAGGTCCCCAAATAAAACTGAAACTCAGAGTTCTCATGTTGTGCATTTTTTATTTCAGTAGATGTAACCAACTGGCATTCCAAAGAATGCCATGTAATTATGCTGTATTTAAAATTAAGAATTGAAGTTAAAGAAAAAAAAAACATTGAAATATCAACTTGAGTGGTTCCATTAATCTTTAAATTAAACCATCCTTTTCATTCGTGAGAACTTTAGCATTTGTAGTAGAAAAAAAATTGTCAACTGTACTTTCATTTGGACTCTAGTAAGATAAACTGTGAGTTCTGAGCAACTTCTAGAAATGGTCCAAGCCACCACCTTAAATACCAACTCTAACTAAAGACAAAAGAAGATGCTGGGGGAAGGAGGAGGCCAGTTATGGGAAGTTACTAGGCAAAACACAGTAATCAAAGATATGGTTGTTATGTAGATTTAAGCCTATGCCTTTCTCCATTGATAAGAATTTCTAGAGATTTAGACATCCTCCTCTTCCTTGTACAGAGAGGTAGACAGCCTTACAAATGGAGATTTCCCTTCTATACATAAATGTCTGTTACAAAAGGGTAACATCTACTTGGCTTCAGATCTTCTTCTTTGCCTGCTGTTTCTTAAAAATAATCCCCCTAAAATAATTCTTATGTCAAAGATACATATTTTGGGGTGGTGTGCATTCTGCTCCCATCCAGTTCAATGCTTCCCTGAACTCATGGTTCTTGAATAGAATCTCTGCCATATGTGGTTTTATTTCTCTTTTCAGTTCCATTAGAACACACAGTCCAAACACAGAGATATTATTGGCATCTCATCAAGAGAATGTCTTTTCCTGACAACATTTTATCTTGGTTGACCTTAGGCTTTATAGTGATTTTTTTCCTCTTTTCCTGTTTCTGTAAATTTTGCAGTGAGTACTCACTAAAGCATTGAAGAATTTAATGGTGATTGTCAAATACAGAGCATCAAAATGTGTTTTAATTGCCCCTTTTAAGATGTTGGACAATTATAATTTACTTGTAAAAACTCCTATAAATGCAAAGTTCTCTCGAAGAATGTATTTAGAATCTGTTTTTTAAAAAGATAATGAATCTGTAAAAGAGAGGCTTAGAGGCAGCAAGTGGCAGTCTGTTCATGGTCCCCTGAGTGTTGAATGGATAAGGATTCAGGGAAATGAAAACAAGATTGAAAATAAAAGGTTGGAGAGAGAAGTGAGAATGTTAGAAAGAATGGGCTTTTCCTGGAAACCAAACAGTAGAACTCATACTATTGTTATATCTCTCTTACTAAATTCAAGGCTCCTTTCCTGGAGCCTCCTGGGCTTTCCCTACCTGCACTGATGTTTTCCCTATTAAAATTCTCAATCTGTTCAAGCTGTGGGGTGAAGGAGAGTGTGTTATTACTCTACTGCTTAAGGGAAATTAAATCTGCAGTGGCTTCCAGAAAAGAAAGCAAACCAAGACTCTTCTATCACAAATGAGAATACAAGTGAAATAAGTCAGTATAAGATTGCTCTGAGCATAAACATTCCATTGAAAGCTTTTTTTAAAACAACCATAAGAGAGCATTCACTGGTCAATGCTACATTCTTTGGGAGTTAGGAATTGAAAGAGTTTGTACCACTTATTATAATCAAAGAATCTAAACATAAAATGAGTTCTTAAAATCATTTAGTTTAATCTCTTTCTAACAGATAAGAGTGATGCAACCTAGGAGGATTAAGGATAGGAATATGAGCTCCCAGCTCTCAACACTTTACACTTCACTGTATTGACTATCCTAATTTTTCAATGTTTTAGACTACTTCTCTGTCTAGATAATTCTGTAATTGCTTCATGTAATTTAACAAGTATTTTCATTTTTTTGTAAAGTTTAAATATTTTACTCTCGTGGATAATATATTATGTTCTTCCTTTTATATAACTGTGACAGAATATTTATTGAGATATTAATTTATGTTTTGTTTTCTTGTACTCCTTCCCTCTTCATTTCCAAGGAAGTAAAGAGGACTCTGTGTCCCTTTGCCTTAAGAATATTTGTGTTTCAAGAGCAAAAGCAGGTTTTGACAGAGGAAAAATAGGCCCAAGGGTGACAACTTATAGTTGTACTAGCTGTCAGTGCACTAACCTAGGCAATGTAACCCACTTAATAATCTCAGTGTGTTACATCATCTAGGGTTGTTTGGTGCCTGATCTGTGCAACTCTGTGGTAGCCCTGCTACCTCTTAATTTTTTTTTTTTTTGATAAAAATTTTATTTTATAAACCCAGAGGTATATAAGGATGACACAGAAAACTATGTGATTGAAGCAGACTAACTGTAAGTATACTCACAATTATTATATGAAGGAAATACTTTTAGTTTACATAAAAGTTGGCAGTACTACTTATCTCCAGTAGATATATTACTAGTCCATGTTGCTAGATCTACACATTTCTCCAGGGAGTACAAAAATCTATCTTTTTAAAACTTGGTCAAAATAAAATACCTATAAAATAAAATCTACAGAAGAAATTCAAAATATACACTTTGAGTTTGAAACCTCTGACCCAATCATTTTTCTGGTATTGTTCTACCTGACACAAGTTGATATAATGAGGTGGTGAATAACTTTGAGGGAAGGGAGCAAAAGAGGTAAAATATTAAATGAGAAGGTTTAGAACCCCGTTACTGAATGTGAGATGAGGAATCTGATGATCTCAGGAAGAAAGCTGTAACCCATGACTTTACTGGATTTCTGGAATGGAGTAGGACATCTGAGGGGGATGCCTGCATGATAAACTTTGGAAAATTGAGCCATAAGTTTTAAGGCTGCTCTGTCAAAGATCCGTAAGTTATAAAGTCACAGGACAGCATGCTTTCAAGGGAGGATGCAGACATGATAAATAAGCATAAAGAAATGATGAATGTTGACAAAATTTGAGAAGGTCCTTTATAAATTGTCTAGTGTCTCAAATTCATTATGATATTCTGAATGAGATGGAGGAATTCCCCAATTATGATTGAGAAGAATTGTGAGTTACTTGTTTTGTTAAAAAATTGTATGCTATCTAATGTGCAATTGTATTACTTTGCTAGGGTTGCCTTAACAAAATACCACAGACTGGGTGACTTACACGAGAGATATTTATCTTCCCACAGTTCTATAGGCCACATATCCAAGATCAAGGTGCCAGCAGGGTTGGTTTTTAATAAAGCCTTTTGATAATGTCTGCTCCTTGCAGACAACCACCTCTTCCCTGTATCCCCACATGACCTCTTTTCTATATTTTCCTCTTTTTTATGAGAACACCAGTCCTATTGGATTAGCGTCTCACCTTAGGATTTCATTTAAAATTAATTTCCACTTTAACAGTCTTATCTCAAAATACAGTCACATTGGGGTTAGGGATCTGACCCACACATTTTGAGAAGACATAATTTATTCCATAAGGCCCATAGTAGTTTGAATGAAAGTGTTTAACTTGTCTCCAGCCCCTCCTAAAAGAAAAAAAATCTTTAAAAAGAATGGTAATATAATAAGAGCAAAGGTATATGTCCAAAAAGAACAGAAGAATATTATGGAGGTGTAGTGAATGAGCAGTGTCAGCAAAACTATAAAAGTTGGAAAGTGAACAGATGTATAATAATAGACTTAATAGAGCATAAAATGATCAACTTCAACTGCCTGTTAAGACAGGAGGCAATAGGACACAAGGAAATTTGCTATAGAAGCCTCAAAGCCTCCGGATTTGGAGGGAACAGTATTTCTGAAGGTAGAAATTATGGATGTAGGGAGGTTGAAAAGAGTAAGGTTCACTATACAAGAAAGTATATAATTAAATGTTCAAAACAGTATTCTTTCTCCATGACGTCAAACTCCTACCACTCTTCTGACAAGGTGGGGAAAAATTTGCTCTTTTGTTAATTAAAACTAGAGAAATTTCAGACTTAAAGACACATATCATCACCAAGGATGGCATTAATGCATGAGACTAGAACTTAATATTCTTTTCTGAATAATGATAATCCCCATTGTAGTTATCCTTCTCATATCCCAGAACACTGACATACAGAATTATACCCAAGGTAGGAAACTAGTAGTATACATTCTGAAGCAATGGATTGACCTAAAAAAATGTCCCCACCCCCAATCAGGTAATCTGTGCATACTACAATAAAATGACTGAGACCCTGTATAAAAGAAACAACATTGTCATAGAGCAACCATTCAACTTTTGGATGCCTTCTTAAATTTGAATAAATTACCAGGGATTAGACAGCAATTCATAGGAGAACTTTTGTTTCTTCACCATTCCTCATACTTCCTTCTCGGTGGAGAGTTTCACTAGAAAAACACTTTGTATTTCTGTACCCTTATTCTCACTTCTCTCCAGGATAGGAGAGGTGGCTTTGATAAGTGATGAGTTGGAAAGAGAAATTATCAATGAAAATATTTTTTTCTCCTCATTTCTTGGGAAAGAAAACTTGTATTATTCTCTGGAATTTTAGCCTGGGTTGAAACAAGATTACTTTAAAATTTCGGTGTACAGAATTGTATTTGCTAGTTTTTAATTTGCAAAGCTGCTGATTTTCATGTGTGCTATGAAACAGTATGGGTTATTAGTGTTAAGCCTCATAATCAGCCCTATAACAGCTTCTGAAAATTAATTACATCTTCCAACAGGCAGTTTTCTTCACCCCAAGTCATTCTATGGCAAAAGGTGGTCGAAATAGCCACTGTGACACACTATTGAAAATGTCTTCTCAGCGTAGAGTGTAGATGCTATGTTACTAGACCCTTCTAACAACAACAACAATGGAAAAGCAGCACTGGAGTGCCAAAACGATGGACCTCATAGGGAAAAATGCATTATGAGTTTTAAATAAGCCCTATGGGAAAAAAAAGGCAGCTGTAGTAAGACCTGGGATCTGGGGTTGCAATCTATAATGCATTCTAAACTTTGCAAAGATGTACCAACAAGTGGAATATCACCCTCTAACTCTGAAGCTGGTTTTTATTTGTAGATTCCTCACTCCATTCCACACTTCCCCAGAATGATAGAGTAAATATAAAATACCTTTAATAATCTCTCAATGAGAATGTTCCACACTGAGTTAACTCTAAAGTCATGGGCTCTCAGCAACTGGCATACATTGATTGATATCTGCTGAAGCTGAAAACTACATCTTTTCATCCATCTTTTTACACTCCAATATGACAGAATCATTGTTTTGCATTTTGGCAACTGTAAGTATTGTGTTCAGAGAACATAATTTTACCTGAATGACTGCTCCAAGAACAAGGAATTAATTTTTCTAAATGGGTTGTATATAAGGTCAGTGCTTAATAACATCATGTGAACTCTTAACTGTTTCTACTTATAAATAAAATTTGTAAAAGACCATGCCTTGATTTAACACAACATTGGGTTCCTTGAATTAACTGCCCTTTTTGTTGAAACATAGTCCAGGTTACACATCCCAGAGGCAGCCAATTTCTACCTTAGGATTTGAATCCATTTTAAATGAGATTCAGTAGAAATAAAAGTTGGGAATGATAGCACTTAGCCTTATTTATTTATTAACGTTCAGTTCTTAAACTTGAGGTAATATAATTTAGGATTTAATTTCAGGGGAATTTACTTATTTGGACTTTAATTCGTAAGAGGATTTATTTTTTACAATTAAAATTTATCAGGTATTCTACAATGGGAATAGGTTAGCATTCAAGTTTAAAGAATCTCTGTAATGCTGAAGATTTATCTCATTGCTTAACTTCTAATAGGCTGTATTGGATAATGCGGTTGGATTCAATCTGGTCTGCACAGCAGAGTGAATTTTCAGATTTAGGTACAGGGTTGATTTGAAGTTGATTTATTTAAGATACAATTCTGATCTATTTCATAGGCTTTCAAGGGCAAAATCTATACTTCCAGTTTCCTGGATGGGTACCCAAAGCAAATTTGTTGCAAAAGTAGATTTGTCATGAAGCTTAAAAAGCTTAATCTTAAGGGCCCCTCACTTGCATGGCCTCCTTTCAAGGCCTTGGGAGGAACCCAGCAATGTATTCACATAGACATATTTTGGCAAGATTTTCAACATTAAATATGTAGCCTAAAATCACGTAAGACCATTGTTTCTTTTCACTTTGACTTACTTTCATCCTAGGTTCCCTCCTTTTAGGTAGTATTTAATGATCTGCAGGTATTTCTTGGATCTAAGTACAAAGAAGACAATTTTGGAATACATTTACCATAAGTTTAGGGAGATTACAGGTATGCGGTTTATGGTAATGTTTATGTAGTATTAAATTACTGCTAGCTGCCCTGGTATAGAAGTGACTTCCAGGAATGCTGGTACTGCCCATGGAGCTGACTCACCAGGCATGGTAACAAAGTAAAGAGACAGAGGTAATATAATTCAGATGCTTCCAATGATATCAGTACCAGAAGCATGTAGGTAATAAAGGAGTAACAGATTCAGATATATAGAACACATAACCAGTGTTGACAATCCAATTATTAGACAGGGAAGATTTTCTTCTTATCACTGTCTATTCAGAATTGAAGTTTTCTCGTGTCAGTAAAATACCTGATAATGAGGAAAAGTCAATTATAATTACATCATGTATTTTCTGTTTTAAAATATAAATTGTGCAAATAAATTAACCAAACTTCCTATGGTTTTTCCATAAACTTCAAAAATGACTAAGGGCACATGTTTTATGCATTGCAACTATGAATACTCAAAAAATACATTTCTATCAACAATTAAAGCAAAATAAGACTGAAATACTTTCCATTATTTCTATAGAAAATTGCAATTATTGCCATAGAAAGGGAAAATCAAAGATAAAAGAAAAATCCAATATGGTAAATTATAACATCTCTTTAGAGATATAGGAGAACATATTTCCACAATCAAACAAGAATCAGATTTTATAGAAAGGAAGCATTAGGAAAAAAAGAAATCTTAGAAATATGCATGCACTAGGAACTTCTGGAGATCTTAAACATGAAAGCAGAAATAGAAATGGCAAAGGAGGGATTTTAGATACGTTTGAGAAAAATCTTCAAGAAAACAGAGCAAAAATATTTATATACATAATAGAAGAGAAGTATTTTACATATTTAATATATTAAACCAAACTATCCAATTATTCGTTAATTTAGAGAGAACAGAGAAAATGAGAGAAGTATAAAATAATTCAAAAAAATTTCCCCAAGTGGATGAATATAAATATCCATATTGAAAGGGCTGACAAAATAGTATTCATACTAGATGGAAAATGTAAACACAGTAAGAACAGTTTAGGAAATTTACAAGCACTAGGGATGAATATAATGGCTTACTGAAGAAAGAAAATATTCTGTAGAGAGATAGAGGAAAAAAAAAGTTTTTTTATAAATGTGGCAGCATCAGAATGTCACTGAACTTTTCAACAAGGCTAGAGACACTGCCTTTCAAAATCCTGAAGAGAAATTATTTCCAAGCTAGAATTCTATATCCAGACAATTTTCAACCAGCTTATGTTCATGGGTTGATCAAAATTATTTTCATACAAAGTTTTGAAAACAAAGTTATTTTAAGTTCCCTTTCAGGAAGCTATTGAAGGGTGTTCTCCACAAAAATGAAAGAAAAGGAGGAAGTTCTGAGATCCAGGGAAACAATATATCCAGCATGGGAACATATAAAGGAAATGGTCATGGTAATTATTCTATGGCAGGTGTAAAGAGTGATCTGCGTTTAGATGGTTTAGAGATGAAAAGAAATCATATTGTATTATGTGTTTCCATGGGGAATGTATCAGATTTCTATTGCTGCTGTAGCAAATCACCACAATCTTACCAACTCAAAACAACACCCATTTATTATCCCACAGTTCTGTAGATAGAAATGCTTGGACTAGGATAGGGTTCTAAGAATCTGTTTAATATCTCCCTGGGCTAAATCTAGGTGGTTGGCTTGTCTAAATTCTCAGTCTGGAGGACTTGAGGGAGAATCATCTTCCAGGTTCTCAGGTTGTGGTAGAATTTAGTTCTATGCTGTTTGTAGGACTGAGGTGCTTTTTTTCCTTTTGATAGATTACATTCTCATCTTCTTGAGGCCACCTTCATTCCTTAGCTCCTGATCCTCTTTGGGGTCAAGCCAGTAAAGGTGCATTGAATCCTTCTCATACTTCAAATTTCTCTGTCTTCTACTTCTGCCTCATGTTTTCTGTTTCCTTTCTGCTACATCTGTTTGAGTGAGTTTTATGCCTTCTTCTTCTGGTTTTAAAATCTTGTAATTATTTGTGGCTATCCAAATAATGCAGTATAATCTCCCTGTTTAATGTCAACTGATGAACAACTTTAGATTTTGTCTGCTAAATCACTTCACAGCAGTAGCTAGATTAGTGTTTGATTGAAAAAAAAACAAAGGAAAGGAAACTTGGGGGGACATATTTAGAATTGATTCTGCTTGCCACAGTGAATAGTAGTTGAATCATCATAATAATGTAAACACTGGCTATTGATTTGACTAAAGTTCATATGTAAAATTCTTGAAAGGATGAGAAGGAGGCATTTTTTTTTTTTTTTTTTTTTGCGGGTATGTGGGCCTCTCACTGCTGTGGCCTCTCCCGTTGTGGAGCACAGGCTCCGGACGCGCAGGCTCAGCAGCCATGGCTCATGGGCCCAGCCGTTCCGCGACATGTGGGATCCTCCCGGACTGGGGCACGAACCCATGTCCCCTGCATCGGCAGGCGGACTCTCAACCACTGCGCCACCAGGGAAGCCCAAGGAGGCATATTTTTGTGTAGATTTGTAATTTTGGGGTTGGGGGAAGTGTAGGAAACAAAGTACTCTCATATAAGAAATAACTAAATTTAAGAACATTTTGAAAAGAAGCAAATCATTTAGAAAAATGGAGGTAAATACTAAGACAAATTAGCTAAATGAGTTAAAAGTGTATGATTCTAAAGAGTTGGACAGTAATGGTGAAGGTTAGGGGACAGGAGGCTACTTTTTATAATTATAAACCATACAAGACTATTTTAGTTTTGTAAATTATTTCATTTCATAAATTGTTATTATTTAACAAAAATTAAAATAAAAAACAGAAAGATACATTAGAAATTGTGTCAATTCTTTTTTAAGTTACTGACCCATCCTTTTAAAGCATGATATGTGGGTTTCTCTTGAAAGATTATGGACCATGTTTTATTTCTTCTCAGATATCCATTTTGCTCATAAAAATTGGTACACATTAGCAAAACTGGGTGATGGGGGCTGAGTTTGTATGGGTACAAAATAAACAAGCTCAAATAAAGACTTAAATCTTGGTCTCATTAGCTTTCTTATAAATGAGCTATAAACGAAATTGGTTGACTGAGAGTACCAAAATAATGAGCCAAAGTGATATATTTGACTAGTTTACTTAAGTAATACAATTTGCTTCAAATATGTTTGAAAAGACATTTACCACTAATTGACCCAAAATTTAAGTCCTAGAACCAATTACTATTTTTTAAGTGTTAATAGCCACTACAGCTCCATGATAAGGAGGCCGTGTCTCTCAAGGAACACAAAATCCAGTCCAGGCTCTATCAGAAAACTCCTTTGTAGTCCTGAACATTGTTTTGTAAGAGTAGATGATTGTTATGGTAGCTTTCCCAGAATGAGATTTTTTTTTTTAACAAATTTACTAATTTGGTAGGCATTATCTCTTGAGTATGGAAGTAAACATTTTTTGAAAATGATTATTTTATAAGAAAAACATAGAAATGATAGTCTTCCAAGGTTATGTAGCAGAAGAAAAATTTAAATATTTTTGAAAAGCATTGTTTTGCAGAAATATTAAATGTACTTTATATCTTTTATTTTTAAATTTCCAAAATTGATTGAAGAATTGCATATGCTTTCTTATTGACAGTTAAAGCAAGCCAATCTATTCTAGAACTGTCTCTAGTATCAGACAGTTATTACTTATGGTTCCAAGCAAAGTTTAAATTACTAGAAATGCCAGAAATTTCTTCCAGTAAATTTCTGCAGTAAATACTTAATGCTTAAAAATGAGCAATTAGTCATATCTAGTAAAAGAAAACAGATGCAGTAATTAATTACTTTTTTAATGGAGATTGAAAGAGTAACATAAGATGTAGATGAGTTCCATTGTTTGGTATCTCAGTAATATAGAAATTATGAAAAATTCAGACTAAGCATTAATCATTCATGAGGCAATTAATTTTAATTAAGGAGAGTACAGAATCCCATATGGTTTTAGACATCATCTATTCATTAATGTAAACAGTCTGAGAAGAGCCATTTGAACTGTTTTGGTTGACAGCAGTGGTGGACAGCCCTGGAGACACCTGGTTAAACATCCTCTAATTTTTATCCTGCTGTGCCTCAGTGGGCAAGAATCCATGTTTAACAGTCTTTGGCATGATGGTGTGTGTGAGAGGAATTTATTGTGTCCATTATTTCGTCGAAAATTCATAACACACATTGCTTTCTTTTTTGGAAATAAGATGTGCTCACTTCACACATTTTCCTTATGTATGCTCCCTTGGAATTGTTTTGAATATGTATATATTCTTTCCCATGCATCCACAGGCATACATAAAAACTCATTTAAGTTAGTACTGGAATACTAGGGTCTCTCTCTCTGTTATTTTTTTTATACAGGCTGTCTGTGCATATTAGTTATTTATTGCTGCATAACAAATTACTCTCAAAATGTAGAGGCTTAACCCAACTATACTTTGTATTATGTCACACATTTCCTGTAGGTCAGAAATTAAAGAGCAGCATAACTGATTAGTCCTGGCTGGGGGATCTCTCATGAGGTTCAAATTAAGATGCCTGCTGAGGTGATAATTATCTGAAGGCTTAACCTTGGCTGGATGATCTTCTAAGGTGGCTCATTCACATGATTGTTAGTAGGAGGCTTCTGTTTCTTACTGGAAGTTGTCAAAAGGTCTCAGAACTTTGCCACATAGATCTACCTTTAGTGGCCTCCACCATGGCAGCTAGTTTCTTCTAGAGCAAGCAATCCCAAAAAGCAAGGAGAAAGTTGTACTATCTGTTATGGCCTAGCATTGCCATATTCACAGTAGCTTATTGACAGACCTATTCAGTGTGGGAGGGGATTGTATAGAAGCATGAATACCAGCAGTTGGTAATCACTGTAGGCCAGCTTGGAGGCTGACTCCACAATGCTGAACTGTATGTATTTATAGTGAGATCTTTAAGTCTGGAAGCCATGCATTCTTTCTTTCTGTACCTCAGCATGTATCACCAAATAACATCATAAAAATGAGGAGCTCATAGTAAATAAATTACTCTCAGTTATTATACCAATGTATATCCCTCTACACCTCTTCATTCTATAAGTTAATAACAAAATTAACTATCTCAATATCAAACATAAGTATCATGTTAAATAGGATGCATTTTAAATGGTTATTTTGCAAAGGTACTGGATTTTTGGCTATCCCAACCTAAAATGCATTGATTTATTATGATGTCTGTTAGGTTTTTGAGATATTGTTTAGTTATCAATGACCTTCTATCTGAAAGATACAAAAGACCATCAACTTGAAATAGCTAAACTTTTCTACAGAATAAAAACACTGGAGAAATATTTTCTGATTTGCAGAGGTAAGGTTAAAAGTACTTTAATACTAATCAATAGCTTTTCACTTAGAAAGCCATGTCTTAATACTGTAGACTTTATACCAGCTTATCCTGCATATCAGTAATATACTGTTAGCATTGTTCTGATGCTGTTATTGGGATTTTATTATTTTTGAGATTTTAACTCTAAAATTTCATAAATGTCATTTTTTTAGTATTAGAGGTAAAGAATGTTACTTTTGAACAGTAATTGCCTTTATTCTCTCAATCTCTTGTCTAAAGTGATACTTTTATATTGAAAGAAAATCACAAAAGAAAAAAAGAACTCACTGACTGTTGAAGTTTTTTAAAGCATAAAACACTGTAGTCATTTTGGTGAGTGGTTTTATCCCGTTTGGTTAAGTTTAGTTCTTCCAAATGCTAATATGAAAATGTACTAATTCAAAAAATAACAAAAATTTAGAATTCCATAACAGAAGACTTTATGGATTAATTGCAGTAACCAAATTATTTTGTCTGGATTACATAGGTGAATTTTGATGGGATTTATTGGAATAGTTGAGGGAAGAATACATTTCATTTAAACAAAAACTACTTTACTTGATCCCAAATTTTGATCATTATTTTATAATATATCTCTTTTTGCCTTAAAAATTATTACTCTGAGGGAAATGAGTCTTCCATTAATTTAGTATGCATTTATTAACATTTATTACCCAAGAAATGTGTGACTCTGTTACCATAAATTTACTCTTTACTTGGTATGAGACTCTTAAGGTCCAAAGTTCATTTTTCTTATATCAAATTATGTTTATATACATAAATACAGAAGCCTTAGCACTAATACAAGAGTGTTTATCCTGATTTTTTTTCAATATAGTTTCATTATAGGACATTATAAAGTTCTGGGAAAAAAATCTACTTATCTGAGTATTCTGGTTAATTGGACTCTGATTAAAATTGGGTTTTATTATTTTTAATAACTTTAATACTAATGGTCAGAAAATAATATGCAAAAGATCCATAGGCATTGTATTGTAATCTATCACTGTATAAATATTAACACAAAGCTTAGAGGCTTAAAAAAAATGATTTCAAAGTTTCTGTAGATTGAGAATCTTGTCATTGAAGACTTGGTTCCTCTGGCTTATTATCTTTTATGAGATTGATGTCAAATGGTAAGCTGGGACTACAGTCATATCAAGGCTCAACTGGAGAACAATCCACTTCTCATGGGCTTATGTGGCTCTGGCAGGATTCAGTTCCTCACAGGTTGTTGGACTGAGGACTCTAAACCCTTTGGGCAGAAGCTATCCTTAGTTCTTTGCCACATGGGACTCTCCATGGGGTAGCTTACAATACATCACCTGGCTTTATCACACCAAAGTGAGAACAGCCAGAGAGAGAGAGAGAAAGAGAGAAGAGAGAGAGAGAGTAACAGGTAGTTAGAAGTAAGTAATCCAAAGAAGCGGGTCTTGTGGAAGAAGATTTTTTCTCCAAAAATAGCAGCAGGTGCAGAAAGAATCAGTTTTCCAAGACACTTACAGGGAGCAAGACGCACATCTTATGTTTGGAGGTAAGACTGTGGTTGGTAGAGCCCTCACCAGAACATTCTGCAGGATGATGTTGGCTGTTGTTTCTGACACTGTAGCTCTTTACCAGTTTTTTTTAGCTATACCAACAATGACACAAACTCACTAAAATCCATTTAATAAATTCCATGTCTGCTTAAATTATCCAGAGTCAGGCTCTGTTGATGGCAGCTAAGTGCTCTGATGAATATATTTATTTTCCTCAGTCATCATCTATTCTTTCTCCAATAAACAAGAGTTTTAACATAATATGATTGTTAAAAACTAAATGACAGGGGCTTCCCTGGTGGCGCAGTGGTTGGGAGTCCGCCTGCCGATGCAGGGGACGCAGGTTCGTGCCCCGGTCCGGGAAGATCCCACATGCCGCAGAGCGGCTGGGCCCGTGAGCCATGGCCGCTGAGCCTGCGCGTCCGGAGCCTGTGCTCCGCAACGGGAGAGGCCACAACAGTGAGAGGTCCGCGTACCGCAAAAAAAAAAAAAAAAAAAAAGTGAGAAAGTCAGATTTACTTCTTTTGACAACTAATACTAATTTTCATATGTTTTTGTATTACTTTGTAGATGTGAAATTAAAGTTATGCATAACAGTTTAAACTTATTGTGCAGTTTTCCTATGTGCCAAGCATTGTTTTATGTTTTTCACATAGATTATTTCATTTAATTCTCAAAACTATTCTTTGAGATATTTCAGGGTCTTTTTTAAGATTAAAAAAACCTCAAATGTTGAAAGGTTAAACAATTTCCCCAAAGTAATACAGCTAACAAGTAGTAAAAGTAGGATTCAAATCTAGATGGTCAAAAACCCTGAGCCCTTGGTCTCAGAAACAATACTATTATGCTTGTTTTCAAAGACCTTATTAAACAGTAAAAATATAGCACTATTCAAAGTGAAATAAATGTATTACATAAGGCACAAAAGGAAAAATAATTTTTCATTGTACTTAAGTAAGAACTACTATGCATCAAAAGTCACCATGAAGAGAGTGAAAAAGGGAATTTCCAGGGTGACAGAAGTGGTTTACAATGAATGTATCTTACAAAGACTCATATTTATAATAAAGAGCTTCCACAAATCAACAACAATGACAATGACAACAATATTCAACAGATTATGACAGTGGATAAGAACAGGCACTTCACAAAAATTAAATTGTACTCAACTTCACATTTCATCAGGGAAATGTAAATTAAAACACAATGGGATATTACTATGTACACCTTTTCCCAATAGCTAAACTGAAAATGATTGACACTATTTGTTAAATGTCGAATACCTGAAGGGTTCATGTACTGCTGCTTGGGGTGTATATTTCCATTTTGGATAATTCTTTGCCAGTATCACTCAAAGATGGACAAATGTAAACCCTGTGACCCAGAAGTTAAACTACTAGACACATAAAAAAGAGAAAAGCGTTCATGGCTTACTTAAAACATACAAAAATGTTAATAGCAGCACTACTTTTAATAAAACAACTTAAATATGGAAATATTTTGTGATATAGTCATACAATTGTATACTACATGTCAATAGGAAGGTATACATTATTACTGTTAGAAACAAACATGCAGAAAAGTGCACAGATTGTTGGAGTACAGCTTGTTGAAGTTTTGCCATGTGAACACACCTGGGAAACAAACATTGGATCAAGCCTTAGTGTATAATGGCATAAAAGGTATTTTTCCCTTATATCCTATCCCAGTCACTATCCCTCCAAAGGACACCATTATTTTTATTTCTAACACAGAATAGTGCACCCTCTCTTTGAACTTTATGTATGCTGAGTCAATCAGAACATGCTGCTTTGTATTTTGTTTTGTTGATAAACATTACGTTTGTGAGATTCTTTCATAGAGATTATATTTTGACCTTGTGGTTTCTTAAGATAAATCAAGGAAAATAAATGATATAAGATCAATTGCTCAATTATATCAACATGAATGAGTGAAAATATGTGTAAAATTACCATTATTAAAATAAGACAAGTGGAGAAGTAATTTACGTCATATATAACAGGCAAAATATTAATGTTGCAAATATATACGGAATGCCTGTAAAAGATAAAATCTTAATCAAATATAAGCAAAGTATTTTAGCTGGTTATATACAGAAAATAGAATCTATTTAGCTAAAACACTTCATAATAGCTTTCTTTTGCTGTATAACAAATCATCACAAACTTAGCAACTAAAAGCAACCTTTATTATTTTCCTTCTATCCTAAACATGTTCACTTAGAATAAAAATCCAAATCAGTCCAGGTATTTGCAAGACCATTAAATAGGAAGCCCCAGACTTTGTTCCTCCTTGGAAACACTGATTTAACAATATAAGGTCTACAAAACCTTTATGAGAAGTCTAGATGCAGTTAGGAAATTGCAGTGACCCAGACAAGCTCAAAGCCAAGAAGATCTGCATGAGAATGAGTAAGAAAACTGTTTTATTTCAACTATGTCAGTTTTTCTACCAAGCTGGCACAACTCACAGGCTGAGAAACCCAACTTGTGGCTTCTCCCATGGGAGGGTAAAGGAAGAGTGGAACAGTCATACAACATTCTGGCTCTTCAGAGGTCTCCTTGAGGATTGGTTTGTGTTTCACTTGACTCCTAATGTTGATGGGCGACAACATTCTTTGGATACCGGGAGTGGGTGAGAACAAAGGAGAGCTCAGTGGTTTAAAGAAGTACCAAAAAACCTGCAGCAATGCAGACAGACATCAGAGAGAGAAAGAGACTACAAGCTTTTAATAAAGCTACTGGCAAACCTCTCTAAATGAGAAATTATATACAGAAGCCGAGAGAAGATGTAATCACAGGAAAGGTTTGAGAGGCCCCAAGAACCTCTAGCCAGGCTGGTTGGTGGTCTTTCTTTGTATGAAACCTGTCAGAAAAGACTGAGAGAATGACTGTTTTTTTTTTTTTTTCAAATGGACAGATCACAACAAAATATTGTAAGGCACACAAAGAAGTAAGAAAATGTGACCCAATCAAAGGAAAACAATCTCCATAAACTGACTTTAAGGAAATAGAGGTCTACAAATTACCTGACAAAGAATTCAAAATAAGCTGGAAAGATCCCAATTAGAACAAATTCAAGAAGGCCCACACTAAGACACATTATCACAGAACTGCTAAATTCAACAACAAAGAGAGAATCGTGAAAGCAGCAAGAGAATAATGACTCATCATATGTAAGGGAGCTCTCATAAGGTTATCAGTGGTTATTCCAGGTAAAACATACGGGCCAGAAGGAAGTGGGATGAAATATTCAAAAGTGCTGAAAGTTAAAACAAAACAAAACAAACACCTGCTAACAAAGAATACTACATCCAGAAAAAAGGGTTCTTGAGAATTGAAGGAAAAATAAGGACTTTCTCGGATAAACAAAAGCTGAGGGATTTCCTTGACACTGGACTTGCCTTATAAGAAATCTAATGGGAGTCTTTCAAGGTGAAACAAAAAGACACTAGACAGCAACAAGAAAGCATATCCTGTCCTCAGGCTGGATCTAATCAGGACAGTAATATTTTCAAAAATAATTGTTTTGCAAGTTATTTATTTTGTTTTCTGTGATATGTAGCATGTAATCACTACTGATTACATGCTTATTTATTTTAAATGTAAATTTAGAACATTCTTGTAGCACAGCAATAATTACTTGAACTTCCCTGCATATAGGAAAAAAGAAAGTTTGAACAAAGTTGTCAAGGATCCAATTACATTAATACAGATGAGTGACAATTCATGTTTTGGCAAAGACTGACAGCTTACATAGATAAAGAATAAATGTGTCTTAGGAAGAAAGTGCATTTTAAGAAATCATGGTGGCCTAAATATGATTCTTAAATTTAAAAGTAGTATGTATTTATTCTCTTTTTTGTATTAAGGTCACTAAAACTAAGACAACATCCCTGCCATAGTGGTATATATAATGAGTAGCAGAAGTAGATATATAAATATTTTACTGCCATACAGTGAGGAATGGCATAATAATGGGAAATAGTATAATAAGAAAAAGGAAACACTAATGCTTTGGAAAAATATGAAATGTGATCTAGGACTGAAAATATTCTAAATATTCCACTAAGAAGGGAAAAAAATAAAGACATGGTTATTTCAGGTTGAGGAAATGGCAGAAAGTCTTTCCTCTTAAAAAAAAAAATTAAAAGGATGTCATGCTCAGCAACATCAAAGCCAAATATTATTGTGAAAATACCTGGGGCATATATGGCATTTGGCTTCTGGTTGAACGCTCACAGGTAGCAACAGAGCAGACATGCTAATTAAGGACCAGAGGAAGAATAGGACTGAATGTCATGAAAAGAGATGGGACTTTAGGTTGTTGATATTAAAAAGTTACCCAAAGTATTCTTAACAGGAAAACACAGAATCAAAGAATAGGTTTAAATCAGAAAGTGGTAAAATATTAATTCTAATACATGGAAAAGGAAAATTACAACTCAAAAACCTTAGAACTTTTGCACTTCCCTTATCAATTCATTTTTTTTTCCAACTTTTGGATTTCCCTACCAAGAAGCCCAGTTTATATCAAATTATAGCCAAAATGTTGAGTCCCTTGATTCTGGCACCTTAATTAGGCCTATATCTCCACACTTCAAACATAATATGAACCCAATCCTTACACTCTTCTTGATTCTTGTCTATTTTTATAGAGAAGTAACCTGGTGAATTCTGTTTAAACAATTAGTGGTATCTCTATAGGTTGCTGTTATTGCTTTAGAGCACTTGTCTTCAAAACATGAAACATTTGAAATAGAAGTGAGACTTTGATAGTAGAAATTCAGGCATGTTACCAAGAGATATTATAGGGAAAGAGATCATTTTTAGAATCCCTAAAATTATACCAGTAAAAGAAAATACTACTCTTGTTACATATATAAATGTTTCTGTTTTTATATATATGCATACAAACATGTATTATGTGTGTATGTAAATGTATACATACATATCTTAAGATTTTATATATATATTTATATTAATATTATATATGTGTATGTAGATATGTATGATGAACCCAAATTTTTAAATACAGAATTAAATTTCAGTACTGGAATAAAATTTTCACTACTATAATTTAAAGTAATAAGTTAATACAATTTAAATTGTTGAGCATATAAAATATAACTGGGAAGAAACAAATTGGCAATGATTTATTGCACACCATATGCTAATTGTATTAATCATTTTCTTTGAAACAATAAACTCCAGGTGCATAGAAATTTCAGTGATCTTAACTATACCTGTTCAACTTTCCAACAACTTCATGCAGATAAGTTTAAAAATAAATCATCAATATGAAATTCATCTGCAGAACATAAAACAATGTTGCCAAGCAAATAATAGAAATCTATTACCCACTTTACAGATTTAATTTTTTTTTTATTGTGGTAAAAGTTGCATAATATAAAACATACAATTTTAACCATACTTAATTGTACAGTTCAGTGACACTAAATACATTCACATTGCTGTACAACACTCACCATCATCCATCTCCCAAATATTTCACCTTCCTAAACTGAAACTCTGTCCCCAATTAACACTAGCTCCCCATTCCCCAGGTATCTGCCAATATACTTTCTGACTCCATGAATTTGACTATTCTAAGTACCTTGTATAAGTAGAATCAAACAGTATTTTTCTGCACCTAATGTATACCAGAATGCATTTTTAAGGTTAACTTTATATATGTCCTGCAAACAGACTGTACCTTCATTTTATTTTAATTTTTTTCCCCTGTGCTATACAGTAGGGCCTCACCAGCCATCTAATTCATACACAGAAGGGTACATACGTTAATCCCAATTTCGCAAGCCACTCATACACCACTCCCCATTTGGTGTCCATACGTTTGTTCTCTACATCTGTGTTTCTATTTCTGCTTTGCAAATAGGTTCATCTGTACCATTTTTCTAAATTCCACATATATACATTAATATACGATATTTGTTTTCCTCTTTCCAACTTACTTCACTCTGTATGAGAGTCCCTAAGGTCCATCCACATCTCTGCAAACGGCACAATTTTGTTCCTTTTTATAGCTGAATAATATTCCATTGTATATATGTAACACATCTTCCTCATGCATTCCTCTGTTGATAGACATATAGGTTGCTTTCATGTACTGGCTATTGTAAATAGAGCTTCAATGAATATTGGAGTGCATGTATCTTTTGTAATTATGGTTTTCTCTGGGTATATGCCCAGGAGTGGGATTGCTGGGTCATATGGTAGTTCTATTTTTAGTTTTTTAATGAACCTCCATACTGTTCTCCATAGTGGCTGTATCAATTTACAGTCTCACCAACAGAGTAAGAGCATTGCCTTTTCTCCACACCCTCTCCAGCATTTAATGTTTGTAGATTTTTTGATGATGGCCATTCTGAAGGGTGTGAGGTAGTACCTCATTGTAGTTTTGATTTGCATTTCTCTAATAATTAGTGATGTTGAGCATCATTTAATGTGCCTCTTGGACCTCTGTATGTCTTCTTTGGGGAAATGTCTATTTAGATCTTCTTCCCACTTTTTGATTGGATTGTGTTTTTTTTTTATTGAGCTGTATGAGCTGTTTGTATATTTTGGAGATGAATCCTTTGTCCGTTGCTTCATTTGGAAACATTTTCTCCCATTCTGAGGGTTGTCTTTTCATCTTGTTTATGGTTTCCTTTGATATGCAAAAGATTTTAAGTTTAATTAGGACCCATTTTTTTCTTTTTCTTTTTATTTCCATTACTCTAGGGGGTGGGTCAAAAAGGTTCTTCTGTGATTTATGTCAAAGAGTGTTCTACCTATATTTTCCTTTAAGAGTCTTATAGTGTATGGCCTTACATTTAGGTCTTTAATCCATTTTGAGTTTATTTTTGTGTATGGTGTTAGGGAATGTTCTAATTTCATTCTTTTACATGTAGCTGTCCAGTTTATCCTGGCACCATTTATTGAAGACACTGTCTCTCTCCATTGTGTATTCTTACCTCCTTTGTCATAGATTAGGTGACCATAGGTGCATGAGTTTATCTCTGCACGATCTAATTTGTTCCATTGATCTATATTTCTGTTTTTGTGCCAGTACTATACTCCCTTGATTACTGTAGCTTTGTAGTATAGTCTGAAGTCAGGGATCCTGATTCCTCCAGCTCTATATTTCTTTCTCAAGATTGCTTTGGCTGTTTGGGGTCTATTGTGTTTCCATACAAATTGTAATTTTTTTTTTCTAATTCTATGAAAAATGCCATTGGTAATTTGATAGTGATTACATTGAATCTGTAGATTGCTTTGGGTAGTACAGTCATTTTCACAATATTGATTCTTCCAATACAAGAACATAATATATCTCTCCATGTGTTTGTGTCATCTTTGATTTCTTTCATCAGTATCTTATTGTTTTCTGAGTAGAGGTCTTTTGCTCCCTTAAGTAGGTTTATTCCTAGGTATTTTATTATTTTTGTTGCAATGGTAAATGGGATTGTTTCCTTAATTTCTCTTTCTGATCTATCATTTCTAGCAATAGGAATGCAAGAGATTTCTGTGCATTAATTTTGTATCCTACAACCTTACCAAATTCATTGATTAGTTCTAGAAGTATTCTGGTGGCATATTTAGAATTTTATATGTATACTCTCCCACTAGGGAAGCCCATATATATATTTTTATGTCATCTACAAAGAGTGACAGTTTTAATTCTTCTTTTCCAATTTGTATGAGTTTTATTCTTTCTCTTCTCTGATTACTATAGCTAGGACTTCCAAAACTATGTTGAATAATAGTGGTGAGAGTGGACATCCTTGTCTTGTTCCTGATCTTAGAGGAAATGCTTTCAGTTTTTCACCATTGAGAATGATGTTTGCTGTGGGTTTGTTTTATATGGCCTTTACTATGTTGAGGTAGGTTCCCTCTGGGCCTTCATTCTAAAGAGTTTTTTACATAAATGGGTGTTGAATTTTGTCAAAAGCTTTTTTTGCATCTATTGGAATTAGCATATGGTTTTTATTTTCCAATCTGTTAATATGGTGTATCACATTGATTGATTTGCATACATGGAAGAAACCTTGCATCCCTGGGATAAATCCAACTTGTTCGTGGTGTATGATCCTTTTAATGTGTTGATGGATTCTGTTTGCTAGTATTTTGTTGAGGATTTTTTTGTCTATGCTCATCAGTGATACTGGTCAGTAATTTTCTTTCTTTGTTATATCTTTGGTTTTGGTATCAGGGTGATGGTGGTCTCATAGAATGAGCTTGGGAGTGTTGTTTTCTTTGCAATTTTTTTGGAAGAGTTTAAGAAGGATGGGCATTAGCTCTTCTCTAAAAGTTAGATAGAATTTGCCTGTGAAGCCATGTGGTCCTGGACTTTTGTTTGTTGGAAGATTTTAAATCACAGTTTCAATTTCATTACTTGTGATTGGTCTGTTCATATTTTCGATTTCTTCCTGGTTCAGTCTTGGAAGATTGTACCTTTCTAAGAATTTGTCCATTTCTTCCAGGTTATACATTTTATTGGCCTATAGTTGCTTGTAGTAATCTCTCATGATCCTTTGTATTTCTGCAGTGTCTGTTGTAATTTCTCCTTTTTTATTTCTAACTTTATTGATTTGAGTCCTCTCCCTTTTTTTCTTGATGAGTCTGGCTAAAGGTTTATCAATTTTGTTTATCTTTTTAAAGAAACAGCTTTTAGTTTCATTGATCTTTGTTATTGTTTTCTTCATTTTTGTTTCATTTATTTCTGCTCTGATATTTTTTCTGTTTAATATGAAATTTATTTTTCTTTAAGGGAAATGTCCTTTTAGAAGTTATATTCATCCATATTGTCTTAAACAGTTTTCTGTAGTTTCAATTCTTTTGTTATCTTATTTAATATTCTTATCTACTCTGATATCAACAATTTATTTCACAATTATTTTTTTGTGTGTGCTCCCAGTATATATATATATATATATATATATATATATATATTTTTTTTTTTTTTTTTTTGCGGTATGCGGGCCTCTCACTGCTATGGCCTCTCCCACTGCGGAGCACAGCCTCCGGACACGCAGGCTCAGCAGCCATGGCTCACGGGCCCAGCCGCTCCGTGGCATGTGGGATCCTCCTGGACCGGGGCACGAACCCGTGTTCCCTGCATCGGCAGGCGGACTCTCAACCACTGCGCCACTAGGGAAGCCCATATATATATTTTTATTATTAATTTTTTTAACTTCTTTTTTGGAGTATAATTGCTTTACAATCGTGTGTTAGTTTCTGCTTTATAACAAAGTGAATCAGTTATACATATACCTATGTCCCCATATCCCCTACCTCTTGCATCTCCTTCCCACTCTCCCTATCCCACCCCTCTAGGTGGTCACAAAGCACTGAGCTGATCTCCATGTGCTATGCATCTGCTCTGATTTTTATGATTTCTTTCCTTCTACTAACTTTGTGTTTTGTTTGTCCTTCTTTCTTTAGTTGCCTAAAGTGTAAGGTTAGGTTATTTATATTTTTCTTGTTTCTTGAGGTAGGATTGTATTGCTATAAACTTCCCTCTTAGAACTGCTTTTGCTGCATCCCATAGGTTTTGGGTCTTTGCATTTTCATTTGTGATTTGTTTCTAGGTATTTTTTTGATTTCCTCAGTGTTCTCTTGGTTATTTAGTAGCATATTGTTTAGCCTCCATGAGTTTGTGTTTTTTAGAGTTTTTCTCCCTGTAATTGATTTCTAATCTCATAGCGTTGTGCTCAGAAAAGAGGTGTGATATGATTTCAATTTTCTTAAATTTACTGAGGTTTGATTTGTGACCCAAGGTGTTATCTATCCTGGAGAATGTTCCATGTGCCCTTGAGAAGAAAGTGTATTCTGCTTCTTTCGGATGGAATGTCCTATAAATATCAATTAAGCCTATCTGGTCTAAAGGGTCATTTAAGGCTGTGTTTCCTTATTAGTTTTCTGTCTGGATGATCTATTCATTGTTGTAGGTGGGGTGTTAAAGTCCCCCACTATTATTGTGTTACTGTTGATTTTCCCTTTAATGACTATTAGCATCTGCCTTATGTATTGAGGTGCTTCTATGTTGGGTGTGTAAATATTTACAATTGTTATATCTTCTTCTTGAATTGATCTCTTGATCATTATGCAGTGTCCTTCTTTGCCTCTTGCAACAGTCTTTATTTTAAAGTCTATTTTGTCTGATGAGTACTGTTACTCCAGCTTTCTTTCAATTTCCATTTGCATGGAATGTCTTTTTCTAATCCTTCACTTTCAGTCTGTATGTGTCCCTAGGTCTGAAGTTGGTCTCTTTTAGACAACATATTACAGGTCTTGTTTTTGTATCCATTCAGCCAGTCTGTGTTTTTTGTCTGGAGCATTTAATCAATTTACATTTAAGGTAATTATTGATATGTATGTTCCTATTACCATTTTCTTAATTGTTTTGGGTTTGTTTTTATAGGTCTTTTTCTTCTCTTGTGTTTCCCACCTAGAGAAGTTCCTTTAACATTTGTTGTAAAACTTGTTCTGCATTGCTGGATTCACTTAGCTCTTGCTTGTCTATAAAGTTTTTGATTTCTCCATTGAGTCTGAACAAAAGCTTGTTGGGTAATCTTGGTTGTAGGTTCTTCTGTTGCATTATTTTAAATGTATCCTGCCACTCTCTTCTGGCCTTCAGAGTTTCTGCTGAAAAATAAGCTGATAACCTTATGGGGATTCCCATGTACATGTTTTGTTGCTTTTCCTTTGCTGTTTTAATATTTTTTCTTTGAATTTAATGTTTTACTTTGATTAATATGTGTCTCGGCATGTTTCTTCTTGAGTTTATCCTGTATGGGACTCTGTGCTTCCTGAACTGAGGTGGCTATTTCCTTTCCCATGTTAGAGAAGTTCTCGACTATAATCTCTTCAAGTATTTTCTCAGACCCTTTCTCTTTCTCTTCTTCTTTGATTCCTATAATTTGAATGTTGGGCATTTAATGTTGTCCCAGAGGTCTGTGAGACTGTCCTCATTTCTTTTCTTTTCTTTATTATGCTCCTTGGCAGTTATTTCTACCATTCTACCTTCCAGCTCACTTATTCATTCTTTTGTCTCAGTTATTCTGGTATTGATTCCTTCTAGTGTATTTTTCATTTCAGTTATTGTTTTGTTCATCATTGTTTGTTTCTTGTTTAGTTCTTTCAGGTCCTTGTTAAACATTTCTTTTACCTTCTCCATCTGTGCCTTCATTTTTTTCCCCAAGATTTTGGATAATCTACTATCATTACTATGAATTCTTTTTCAGGTTGGTTGCCTATTTCCTCTTCATTTATTAGTCCTTGTAGGTTTTTACCATGCTCCTTCATCTGTGACATATTTCTCTATCATCTCATTTTTGTTGATGGGTGGAGCCATGTTCTTATCTTGCTGGTCGTTTGGCCAGAGGCATCCAAGACTATAGTTTTCAGGCAGTTGGGTGGAGCTGGGTCTTGGTGCCAAGATGAGGATATACAGGAGAGCTCATATGGATTAATATTCCCTAGGGCCTGAAGTTTTCTGTTAGTTCAGTGGCTTGGACTCGGCACTCCTACCACAGGGGCTCAGGCTGGACCGCCAGCCTGTGAGGAGACGTGACCTCCACTTCCTCCTACTCCACCATCTTGACTCTGCCCCTAGAACTGGAGCCACGCTAGGTAGGTCCAGCTCCTCCAGTGCAGGTCTTGAGGCATCAGATAGCTTGGACCCAGGCAGGGAATGGCCACAGCCAACATGGCTTGGGAGGCCCCTGCCCCATTTGGGGGCCTCTTCAGAACTGTCCTCTGCACCCAAGATAAGCCAGGGGACCTGATTGCCCCAAAGCCCCCACCAGAAAGAAAGACCTGGGGTGCTGGGGAAGTGGAAGTCCACTTTACAGATTTGAGATAACACAGTTGTGTTTGAATTTCAGAAATATTTAGAGAAAATATATTTATATATATTCTTTTTAAAGTCTAGAATTTTAGAAATGTCAAATGCTATATCTGGCCTTTTGCTGTGTTCAGAAAAAAATTAAGATTAGGGTACACCTTTTAATATATCAGCTCACAAATTATCAATAATTCACATAAAAATGAGACACCTCAGTGCATTATGAGTTTTATTAACTTTATTTCATTTAGAAAGTTGCAGGTGTATTTTATACTGCCATAGAAGTGTAAAGCATGAAATTTAAAAATAAATTCTTTAAATTTGATTCTCAATTTGTCAAAAAAATTAACTAGATGCATATGAATTATTGTTTTCTCAAATATTGTGACTTTTAGCCATACCACTACTTCATTTTAATTTTTGTGATAAGATATTGATATGAAACCATTTGTCATTTGAAATGAACAACTAAACTCTCATGTTGTAAAATTTCTGTTTATCACTTTTAATATTACAAAGGGGGCTTAAATAAAAATATTTTTCATTGCAAGCTTGTTTATTGTGTTGATAACTAGGATCAAGGATACAATGCTTTGTCTTCAAATAATTTATTTGAAAAATCAAATTTATATACGTAATTGAGTTCTTATGATTTGGGAAAATTTTTGTAGTTATATCTTAGGATGTTCCTTTAAAATGTTCAACATTTCTAAAACTATATTTAAAGCATGTAGTTTTCTATTTCTACCTACAGTTTTCTATTTCTATTTTTACTCCTTCCAATATGTTTATAAATAACTTTTCTTGAATGTTTATAAATTAATGATAAAAGGGGTGTTTTATCATTTTATATTTGATATTTTACATGATAATAAAGATTAAGAAGGATTAATAATGGTTAACAAGAATTAATAAAGTTAAAATCCTAAATTTGATCTCTCAGTGAGATATCAAAATCTGTCTTCAGAAATACAAGTTATTACACCTTGATGTGTAATGAAGATGCTAAGGAAATATTAAATAAAAATGGTATTTTATTAATTGTATAATATTAATATAGACAAATGATGTATCAAAATTTCCTAAAGTAGCCACCCTGGATATATATGTACTTGAAAAGCCTAATTACTTAATTGTCAAAAGTAGACCATATCAATTCCAGAGTAGAAATCAAAAAAGAATTGTTCAAAATTGATAAGGTAGTTGTAGGAGAATGACAAGGGGCGAGACATCAAGGATACTGATAATATCAGTGTGATGTATACGTTTTCTTTTGCTGCTGTAACAAATTACTGCAAACTTTGTGGTTTAAAACAGTACAAATATATTCTTACAGTTCTGGAGGTCACCAGTCCAAAATGGATTTTACTAGGCTAAAATCAAGGTGTTGGAAGAGCTGTATTCCTTCTTGGAAGTTTTAGGGGAGAATCAATCCCTTTTGTTGCCTCTTCTGGCTTCTAGAAGATCTATGCATTCCTCGGCTTGTGGACCCCTTCTGTCTTCATAGCCAGCAATGGCTGTTTGAGTATTTCTCACATCACATCATTCTGATGCTGAATCCTCTGCTTCCCTCTTCCGCATTTATGGACTCTGGTGATTACATTAAGTTCCCTGGGATAATCCAGGATCATTTCCCCATCTCAGCATTATCTGATTAGCAACTTTAATTTGATTTGTAATCTTAATACCCTGTTATCTTGTAAACTAAAATATTTATAGGCTCCGGGTTTAGGATGCGAACATTTTGGGAAACTATTATTTTGCTTACCACAAGTGATGAGCTATAAAAACTAGTATTGTTAGGCACAGAAGAAAAACTATGAAAGGCTGAAAAACTGTATATGTTAAATATTAGTGCCTTCAAATATCTTGAGATGAGAAAGTATATAAGTTTTGAGTTTAGGTTGACTTTCTTCTCATATTTCTTAGCTTTTCTTGTTAGTTTTTACCAGTTTAAGTTTTAATCTATATGGTTTAGTGTATGATATCTAAAATTCCATCATTATTGATGGGTGGGACTGTTAGTCTTCTATCATCTTCCTCTGCTGGCCAGGGTTATTAATGTTTAAATCAGCCAGAGAGAAAATAAAAGTATCATATGTGATCCCTCTAGTGTAGAATAGTTTGGAATATCCATTCATCAACTTCTTTGTCAACACTTTGACCTAATTAGTTGGCTACTTTAAGAAATCCCAAAAACTAATGAAATTACAGCTGCTCTTGATAATGATGTTAAATTATCTCCAGGAGTTTATTTAAGCACACCTTATTTGTATAGGGTTGAACGCTAATATTCAATGTAAACTACATCTACTTTACTTCATATTTTTTTATAAAATCAAGTTAAAAGTGATAAAAATAATTCAAGGTCTATGTCTTTGTCAGGTTACCTTAACACCTCCCCTAAAGGTCTCAACCATGTATTGTATTAGAAGACATTCTGTATCTGGAAAACATGTATAGTTGGGTTTTTTTCCCACACAATTATAAACCATCAACCATTTATTATATATATAATGGATATTATCCATACATAATAAGAGAATTTCAGGATTTAGGTACTGAAAGAGAAATAATGGAGTAACTAAGCTTAACCTAATTTATAAAAGAAAAGATGTCCACATCAAGTTAAATTTAAAAACCTATGCTTCACTTTCTGAGCCTATATTGTGTTTTATTCTCACTTCATCTTAAAAAAAATATCAGTCCAAAAACGGAGCCCTCTTACACTGTTGGTGGGAGTGTAAATTGGTGCAGCTACTATGGAAAACAGTATGGAGATTCCTTAAAAAACTGAAGTTACCATATGACCCAGCAATTCCACTCCTAGGTATATAAGATGAACACTCTAATTTGAAGGACACTCTACTCAATATTCTGTAATAACCTAAATAGGAAAAGAATTTGAAAAAGAATAGATACTTGTATATGTATAACTGAATCACTTTGCTGTACACCTGAAACTAGCACAACATTGTTAATCAACTATACTCCAATATAATTTTTTTTTAATTTTAAAAAGATACATTCACCCCAAGGTTCAGAGCAGCACTATTTACAATAGCCAAGACATGGAAGCAACCTAAATGTCCATCAACAGATGAATGGATAAAGAAAATGTGGTATATATAATATATACAATGGACTATTACTCAGCCATAAAAAGAAATGGAATAATGCCATTTGCAGCTTCATGGATGGACTTGGATATTATCATACTAAGTGAAGTAAGTCAGACAGAGAAAGATAAATACCATATGATATCACTTATATGTGGAATTTAAAAAAATGCTACAAATGAACTAATTTACAAAACCAAAATAGACTCACAGACATAGAAAACAAACTTATAGTTACCAAAGGGGAGGTGGGGAGAGGAATAAATTAGGAATTTGGGATTGACAGATACAAACTATTATATATAAAATAGATAAATAACAAGGGCCTACTGTATAGCACATGAAACTATACTCAGTATCTTTTAATAATCATTAATGGAAAAAAGTCTGAAAAAGAAATCCCCACCATCACAGGTTACTCATACATTGTGTTAAGTTCTTGGGAAGTAGCAAGAGTTACAGAGGTCTTACAATCACACATATTTGAAGATATCTGAGCTAAAGGCATAAAAAATTAACTTGGATATTCTTTCTTTTCCTCTCTGTATAAATGTCACACCTACACAAAGACAGGTAAGTTCATATACTCCTTTGTTTCATAGTGAAGTTGTCTGACATTAGATAGTGCAGATCTGAAGGCCTTTTAGATTTTTGCTTGGGTTTGGTTTAGGCCCCTGGACTTAGATTATAGACAACAAAAAGGTGAAAACATTTATGTTTTCCCTTGTTGCCCTAGGTCTTTATAATTTATGATTTCTGATATATAGATGCCAGAAAGGAAGATTTAGAAGAAGTCACACTTAACATTGGCTTTCTGGAAGGCACAAGTCTCATAGGCCTCTTGTATTTGGTAGCGTAGACTTGCGATTTTTTAGATAATAGAATGGCAGTGTGACTCTAGAGACCCCAAAAAAGGCAAACTTTTATGTGTGACTCCAGTTGCTCATTATGAATTGTACAAAAACACTGGGGCAAGATGGGACCTTTGGAATTGAGAGGTAATTGAGAAAATATTTTAATACAGGGAAAGGATCATTTATAAAATCTCCATAAATTATATTTCCTATTCTGAGTCAGGTTTGAGACAGAACAATGCCTCACCTATGAGTAAGCTGGCAGACATATGAGGTTAATTACCTATGATAAGTTTTTTTTAGACAGAATGTTCTTCTCTATTGTACCCCAATGTCCCAAAGGGCAATGGTTATAAGAGCCAGTACTGGTGTTGCTAACTAGGTAGCAAAATGAAGATGTTCTTATCAAAAAAATATGTTTGAATGGAAATACAAATACTTAATAGTTATGTATCCTTGGTCAATTTACTAATTTTTTCTAAGGCTCAGTTCCCTCATCTAGAGAATAGAAAAAAAAAAAGAAAAACATTGTTCTTATACTTTTTTTAAAATAATTAAAGTTGATAACTATATAAAACAGTATGGATATTCCTATAAAAAACTAAAGATAAAGTTCTGAGTATTACCCAGTACATATTTGTTCCAATTTCTTTCCTTTTTTTTTTTTTTTTTTTTTTTTTTGTGGTATGCGGGCCTCTCACTGTTGTGGCCTCTCCCTTTGCGGAGCACAGGCTCCAGACGCGCAGGCCCAGCGGCCATGGCTCACGGGCCTAGCCGCTCCGCGGCATGTGGGATCTTCCCGGACCGGGGCACGAACCCGTGTCCCCTGCATTGGCAGGCAGACTCTCAACCACTACACCACCAGGGAAGCCCTCCTCTTTTTTTTAGAACAAGTGATCAAAGAAAGACATTAAGGTAGGGTTCAAGGATTTCGCAGGGTAGAGAAAAGAGTCATTTAAATAAGTAGGAGGAATTTAGGATAAATGAACTTTTTTAAAAAAAGAGGAAAGAGGAGAAGGAGGAGAGAAAATGAAGGTAGAAGAGATCATAGATTGGGTACAGCTGAGGGGATGATTTGCCAGTACAGTAGTCTGATTCACCTATAATATAAGGAGTATTTGGCAGAATAATTGGAAACCACTCTGAGATGAATGTCTGGGGCCAAATTGTGAAAAGTCCTCATGGAATATACATAGGCAAAAAATATGTTTTTAAATCTGACTGTGTTCTCTGAACAGGAAGCAAAATAATACTCTCATTTCCTTTTTCATTTGGCTTCAGAGAATGCTTTGGGTCTCTCAAGACTGCTAGCAAGCACCCTCTCAAGTAAGAAAAATAAGCTCAATACAATTTCAGTAAATGAATGAACAGATGCTAATAGAAAGAGATTTTCCTTTAAATAAAAGTAGGTTGCATCTTGACAAGATGGTATCTTATTTAAATAGCTCTGTGATCGTAAACTGTCCCAGAAGTAGTAGGAGTCCAACCCAAACACCTACACATGGCTATTTAAATTTACATTTAAATTAATTAAATTAAAAAATCAATTCCTAAGTTGCACTGGCCACACTTCACGTGTTTAATAGTCACATGTGCCTAGTGTTTACTGTATTTGAAACTTTAGGTTATATAACATTTCCTTCCTTAAAGAAAATTCTATTGGGTAGGGTTGAATTTATAATAGTATAGCTAGTCTTATGAATGTAGGTGTATCCCATTATGCCCCATAGGAACTCCTTTTATCCATTTATTTGTTCATTCATCCATAGGGTGACCGATTTCTCCCAATTTTCTCTAAACTTTCCTTGTTTTAGCAGGGAAATGACACAAATCTTCCCAGCTCTTGTGGAGATTTACATTGGTGATTTGACAGTGATTAATTCTTGAGTATGTCCTTGTCTACTTCCACGCTGGTTTACTCTACAGTACTAAGAGTTTACATTGATTTCCTACCTTGTACTTTGGCCTTTCATTTTGCTTGCTACTGCCTCATTTCTCCATTGTTCTATGAGAAATAGGGCTTTTCTCCAAAGACAAGATTTTGCCTGGGATGTAACATCATCTTCAGCCTCTTTCTCATGGGGCTTTAATTTTTTTGCATATATTTTATACAATGATTTATTAGTCTTTACATGAATAAACTAATATTTGTAGATTTGACCATTTTCTGGTGTTTACTTGGAATACTGCATAGTCATGTGCAGCTTGAATAATCGCTCTTGTAAAGAAGATTGCCCAAGTGATACCAAAGTGCTTTATTCCCATGGAAATTAAGGCTTCAGAATTTCTATTTGACTTTGCCTCTGTAAATGTTTTCAGTCTTTCTTGTGTCAAATCAAATTGAGTTTTTCTCTGTTCCATTTTGATGTGACAGTGTGAAGTGTTCTATAACTGTACCATTTAAGTAGGCAATTTCACAATGATACCATGTGTTCCACTTTGGTCACAGGTAAGAATTTTCTTTATAATACCAATAACATATAAGGTGTTCAAACCCTCATAACCTATATTATTGGAGAAGAAGATTTTGAGGTGTCCTAAATCACCAGAAAGTGAACTGTATATTGGAATGGGATGGACAATGGCTGAGCAGAATCTGGGAATATAGACTGACCATCAACAGTAGGGACTTATTTAGAGTAGACTAAGTTGCAGGAGAATAAAATAGAACTACATATGAAGTGGCTCAATAGGATAACATTTTAGTTTTGCTTTCATAACTCGCTTAGGGGGTCTCTAGGTCTATAAGCAATCGGGTGTGGCTAGAGTTTATCATCAATTTATTTAGGCACAAAAATAGGTAGAGGTTCTTCCATCTTCAATTATCTTCCAAGGTCACCATATTTGCTCTGGTTATCTATTTCTACATAAAACACTATCTCAAAACTTAGGGGCTGAAAAAAAGAGACAAAAACACTCTCACAATTTACCAATAGCCCCTGGATTCACCTGGTAGATTCTTCTGCTGGTCTCATCTGAGCTCACTCATGTGACTGTTGTCATCTGCAACCTCAATTTGGTCTTCATTCCCATGCCCAGTAGCTCAGATGGAATAACTAGAGTAGTTCTAGGCCAGCCAGAAATCCATGATGGCTACATTCAAATGTCTGACAGCTCAGATGGGATTGCTGCACCAGGTGAAAACTGGCTAGAAATTTCTCTTTCTCTACATTGTCTCTCCAATAAGGCAGATGAAATTCTTTACATAGAAGCTCAGGGTTCCAAGAGGGTAAATGTTGAAGTTATCAGGACTCCTAGGGGCTAGGCCTTGAAATGGGCCTCACCATAGCAATTGTATTTTATTTACCCAAGAAACTCACATGACCAGCAGAGATTCTCATCCTGATGAAAAGAGTGGCAAGGAATTTGTGACCAGATTTAATATCCCAAGGCAATTGTCTCTATCCAGCTAATTGAAGGGAGAATGACCATGGGAAGGACATAAGAAGTTTTAATGAGTAGGTCTGAAAGTGGCATGTATTATTGCTATTCATTTTCTGTGACCACATATTCATCCCATTGCTGTCTGCATATCCCCTTTGCAATGAGAATTATCAGCTTATTCCATTATGAGGTCAATTATATTTCTGTGAATCTTAAATTTGCACTTGGCTATTGGATTATATTTTGTTTTATTTTTTTGAACAAGGGACACAGGGAGAAACCTGAAAAAATGAGTGAGCTTTGAGTTTACCTTCTCTTGCTGCTCTTGGAAGATCCTGCTTCCACTGCTATCTGAAGTCCCAGATAATCTGTTGGATGATGAGAGACAGATGGCTCAGAATTTCCCATTACCCCAGATAAAAGCTAAACAACTTCCAGAAGGAGATTCACAGATAAATGAGTGAACCCAGCAAAATCAAGAAAACTTCACAGTTGAGTCTCATCCAAATTATTAATTTATAGAATCATGAGCTAAACAAATGGTTGTTTTAAGCCACTAAATTTAGGAGTGCTTTGTTATATACCAAAAACTAACTGAAACATACTCTATTATTTAGAACTCAGTTCCACCTAACTACAAATGAATCTGAAATGTCTATATTTTAGTTGTGCACCAAGGACAAAGAGAAATCTGATTTAGATGAAGTTAGCAGTCTGCCACAATGCAAACTCCTATTCATCAGATATCCATTTGTACCCTTCTTTTCATGCATTCAGATAAAATACACTCAGTCTCTTCACTAGTTCCATCCAATTACTGCATTCATCTAAAAAAAACCAGAGTTTTCTGGTATTAACATGTTCTTTCCATATTGCCATGATGTGGTTTTTATAGTAGGCTTACTTATAAAATAAAAATGCAAATTATCTCTCCCTGCAATTTACCCACTTCTGATATATAATGGCAGAGCGAGAAAAGATGATACATAATAAAATTTCTTATTTATAAAAGTAATAACAATAAACACATAATAGTCACTCATCCATAGAGGTGATGCAATTCTGCTGAGAAAACATTGTGTGACCCAGATTTTTTTTTTATACCTTGGATCTTCTCTCTATATGGATCTTGCTTGTTCATGGTCTTCTGTGGCCACTGGCTCCATATTCTGGGTAGTTCTTTCTTGTCCATAATTTGTATGGTCACGTTCTAAGTGGTCCATTAGGAAATAACTTGTACCGGTTTTATTCTATTTACTACCCAGGTTTTTACCATCACAGATTTTTTTAATATCAGGCTCATTGTTTGTCTCAAAAACAACTCAGTAAGCTTCTGATCTTTTTTGCTTACATTTAGTACCATATACCAGTAATTTCCATTGAATTTATTTCCAGGAAAGAGTTCTTAGAATTATTTTTATATTTGCCTCTTTTTCCTCACTGTCTATCTCATTTTAATAGGAGTCATTCAACTTTGAGGCCATATAAAACAATATGACTGGATAGAAAACTTTCTATTCTATGTTTTGGGATCCAAGGGCATTTAAATTTTATGCTTCTGCAAAGCTGTTAATTCCTTGACTCAATCCTTTATAGCTCTGCTCCGAAAAAGCCAATTCTTATCTAGCTAAGTTTTTTTTGTTAAAACTCTGCTAAATGCAGCAATTCAGTAAACCCATACTAAAATTCTATATCAGTGGGTTCTATTTCATCATTTACCCTTGAACTACAGAAATAGTAGAATCTTTGCCTTCTGAGTTACTGAAATCATAGTGTTACAAAGTATTTTAAATCAATGTATGTCATGAGAATTCCTTCTAGTCTCTGATATCATTTTAATAATTGCTTACCATATGACAACCAAATATTAATACTGATTTATGTATTAATTAGTGTAGGCTAGGTAACAATGCCAATTAGATTCAAACTTATTCTATGCAATAAAAATGTATTTCTTGCTTACATAAGAATCTTGGGTAGTATCCAAATAAATAAGGCATTCTGCTTCACATATTCAGAGACTCAGGATAAAGATTGTATTATCATCTTCAACATGTGACTTTCTACTTCACCATCATTTTCTCTGTCCATTCAGAAGAAAGAGGAAGTAGCATGAAGAACTTTTTATGGGAAGTTTATTTGGGGAAAAGGGAGAGAGAGTCAGGCAACTTTTATGTTTCATTGGCTAGATCTGGAGGACATGATTACACCTAACATCAAAGGGGTTTGGGAAATGTAGTCAAGCTGTGTGTCCACAAGGAAGAGCCATATTTGATCATTGTTAATCTCAACTACAAAGATCCTCACTACTAGGGAAAACATAGGTCAACTTAACACTTGTTCATTTGGTTTTCAGAACATCTGTCAAATACTGCTTGCCAGGCTTTGCCTTCTCTGGCATAAGCTCATGGTTGCTCAATCTACTATGCTGTTTGCCACATAATCCTCCTCCCTCTACTATTCTTCCTGTGTTAATTGTAATCCTGTACTTGAGGCAGTCAACTTTCTTATGAATCTTTTTATCTTGGCTTAGTCCAGAAGATTTTGCTAAGAGTCCATCATATGAGTTTATTTATGGTTTTACAGTAACTAATTTATCTTCCTGCTTGCACTGAGGGAGTATTTGAACGGAACTTGTTTAAATTGAAATGATATCCTCACACACTGCTTTTATCCTCCTTGGTGAAAGCAGTGATGATCTTCCTGAGCAGAAGAATCAGTAAATCTTTTCCACTCATAAACTATGAATTAACCTGTCTTGTAACACAGATCATGTGCATTCCCAGACTACAATATTAGCAGTCTTGCAGGACAATTTCACACCATTGAGGTTTGCTGGCTACCTACTGAATCTTTTAGCAACTTCTTAGGATTAAAAAAAGAAAATCACACTAAAGAACTGGCCACTGGGGTCATAGAGTAAAGAAAATATGGCTTTGTCAATGAGATTTTTTTGTACTTGAAACTGTAAACCAAAGCAACTGAGTGAAATAATGTAGAACCTTTCAAAGTCAGAAAACTTTGGGAGGTGGGATAGTAAGTGGGATAATAAGTGGGTGGGATAAAAGTAATAAGAAGTATTATTTTTAATTGGGTGATTAAAGAAGCAGACTGAGATTGATATTCATTGGCTGCCTTTCTCTTAATAACAGTTCACATTTTCCAGACATGCTGCTTTATTGAGATTAATCCTCCCGTCCATGTTCGAAAATGTGACTGATTGCCATAATCCAATTGAAATGCTCCATCCCATGATTACAAATCCAATTACATTTATGAAACTTTAATATCTCTTTACTGCTAGATTTGAATATGTGAACATGTAGTCTTAGGAAACACCGGAAAGATATCTATCAGAAGTAAGATGGGAGTTTTCCAAGAAAGGATCCAAAACTAGCTGTTGAACAGAGATCAAGATGGCCAAGTAGGACACTGGACTCACCTCCACTCACAAACACATCAAAACTACAACTAAATATCCAACTAAATATACAGAGTGACTCTTTTTGAAATCTACCTGGGGACTTGCATAACAGCTCTTCTACAACCAAGGTTATAAAGAAAGATCGACATAGCACCTGATAGGAAGGAAGAAGAAGCACTCTGATTGGGACTCACAACCCAGAGGGGGACACAGAAACAGGAGAAGAATATCACAGGCTTGATGATACAACATTTCTACTCCTGGATATATATCCAAAGGAAAAAAAGCACTAATTGGAAAAAAAATGTATGCACCCCAATGTTCATAGCAGCACTATTTACAGTAGCCAAGATAAGGAAGCAATTACGTGTCCATCAACAGATGAATGGATAAAAAAAAGATGTTTTATACATATATATATATATATATGCATACCTATATGCATACATACACACACACATAATGGAATATTAGCCATAAAAGTATGAAATTTTGCCATTCACAACAACATGGATGGACTTGGAGGCTATAAATAAGTCAGACAGAAAATCAAACTCTATATTTTCACTTATATGTGGGACCTAAAAAATAAAACAAATTAATGAAAACAAAACAGAAACAGACTTATAGATACAGAGCAAACTAATGGTTACCTGTTGTAAAGCGATGGAGGGAGGGGCAAGACAGGGGAAGAGGATTAAGAGGTACTAACTACTATACTAGTAAATAAGTTACAAGGATGTAATATTCAGCACAGGGAGTATACCCAATATTTTATAATAACTTTAAATGGAGTATAATCTATAAAAATGTTGAATCACTATGTTGTACACCTGAAACTAATATAACATTTTAAGTTAACAATATTTCAATTGAAAAAATATTTAAAAAACGTTGAGCTAGGAAACATGGCTAAAACTCACACCTGATTACATTGTTGACTTACCCAAGTAGTAATTAAATGTTAAAATTTGTTTTATATATTGTTTGCATTATTTTAAAAAACTGATTTGAAAGTAGTTTCTGGTACCTGCAACCAGAAGTATTCTAAATGGAACAACTGATGAGAAAAGGAGAATGGTTAATGGTTAGACATGAAACAGATATATTGTTAACATTTTACATAATCAAAAATATCTAAACTTCTAATTAATATTATTGACCATATCTAGATTTGCCTGAAAAAAAGCATCCAAATATAAATGTTGTATTCCTGTTAAAGGTTTCTCTACCTCTTTCAAAAGAACACAATTTTAGACAACCTTATGAATTACTCCTCTAGAGACCCAGTCATTTGAATCAAAAAAATTGTCAAAAAGCCAAAAATATAAGTAACTCATGTAGATATTTTTAAGGACATATAACTGGGTACACAATAGTTATCAGTCCCTGCCTTTTGCATACTATGTTAAACTTCAGATGGTTAATTACCTTGCCCTAGAGTACAGAGTTAGTAATTAAAAGAGCTGAGATTTAAAGCTAGATTTCAATGACTCCAAAGCCAAACATCTTTTTACTTCCCCTAGGATATCCAAAGAAAACCATGAAGAATATTGAAGCTCACCCTAGTGTATGTACCCTAGAATGTCAGAGGACTGATCTTAAGGCTACAAGGACTAACGCATAAGCTTTAAGTATAGACTTCAAAAGTAGAGATAAACTTTGAAAGTTAAATGCACACAGCTATCCAGAAATGACCCACAATTTTGACTTTTTTACTTAATAATTGAAAGGGAGTTCAGGAAACAAATTTAAATATTATTATTTTTATCCACCGTATAACTTCACTTTTTCAAGGCAGTTGCATATATATTAATGCGTGATAATTACAGTTATTCTTTCTTAGGAATAACATGAGTCCTGAGCATTGTAATTAAATTTCATTGGCATTTTCATTGAGATGAATGAATTTATATAGTTTTTTAAATTTCTTTTTTTTAATTGAAGTATAATTGATATACAATATTATATGTTACAGGTGTACAATATAGTGATTCACAATTTTTGAAGGTTATCTCCATTTATAGTTATTATAAAATATTGGCTATGTTCCCTGTGCTGTATAATATATACTTATAGCTTATTTTATACATAAGAGTTTTTTGGGGTTTTTTTTTAGATTCTGTCATTTTATTCACATAGTACCCAAAAAACTCTTTCCATGATTAAGCAGTAATTCATAATACATGTATCTTTTGAGGCATTTGCTGCTTTAATAGATGGCTTGTTCCTCTCTTTAATTATGAAAAGAATGAGACCCAAATAAAAAGACTCCTACATTTTTAATAAATGAAAATGTACAAAACTCAATACTTATTCATATTTACTAGAGCTACAAAGTATAATCACTATCAGAAAATTCTAAAATTAAAATTTGTATTCTCCTCTCCCCTTACTAGTCTAATATTTATCAATATTCTAAGCAGAGCATGTAATCCCACATTTGTCTCAGGAGTTACTCCAAGCACTAGATATGACTGGATTTTCTAATAATGAAATGTTTACACTTCATGAGGAGCAAAGAAGTTCACCATGAAGCCTATCTTCCCTTCTCCTTCTAAGGACTTTCATTTCTCATGGTTGCCTCCATATTGGGTAATGGTGGCACCACGGGAGACACGACAATCCATGTATTCTTGTAATACATACAGAGTTTTATTAAGGATCCCTGGAAAGGGGGACATTATGTTATATATTGTCAGAATACTTAAAAAAAAAATACCAGTCATTTACTTTTTGAACAACAGAATCTGATTGAATTAAATGTGGGTTAAACTCAGTGGACTCTTTAAATTGAACTTTAGTGATTTTCTCATTTGTACAAGAGTATCAAAATCCAAGGTCTTAACATCATGATAAATTGTCTAGAAACTCATTTACTAAGAATGCATAAGACCTTGAAAAGGTTGTCCTGTGATGCCTGAAACATGTTCATAGCTGATTTATGCCAGAACAGAGGCCATGAAGAACTCTGAAGGATAGTCACCAGCTGTTAAGGGTTCCCATTTCCAGGTAAGTACGCTTCTCCATTATGTGCTGCACTTACCAGGTAACATCAGTCTTGTTTGGACAGTCTTTTCTTCATCTTCCTTATTTCTTTATGTTAAGGTGATCATCAACTTTATATAAGCACCCACAGATAACTGCTGATTATTAGAACACTCATCATATTTAGGCCACTTCCTGAAGACATGTAAAGCAAATCTTAATGCTTTCACTGGGATATTTCCAATATAAATTGTAAAGGAGATAATTTTTTTTCCTACACAGGAAATTACTTAGTATCATCAACAGTATGTATAGATGATCAACTATACCTCAATTTTAAAAATTGAAACAAAACAGTATGTAGGTTCTCAGGTTTTTGTAAGAGATGAGTAAAATCCCTTTACTCACCTGCTTCCTAAAAATGACCCTGGATATTTCAGCTTAGGTCTTGAGGTACATATTATTTTGGGTCTCCTCAATCCTATTCTCATATTTTGAATCTGGTAACAGAAAATAAAACAGGAAATTTATTTTATTTTATTATTATTATTTTTGGCCATGCCACGTGACTTGGAGGATATTAGTTCCCGATCAGGGATTGAACCCAGACATGCAGCAGTGAAAGTGTGGAGTCCTAACCACTGGACTGCCAGAGAATTCCCAGGAATTTTTTTTTAAAAACTGATTTAATCTTTGGTCTAATAAGTCCAATGTGCAAGTAATGAAATGGAGAATACCAACTTGTATACTAACTCACACACTCCTTCTCAACAGGGAAAATGTACTTGTCTAAAAAGGAACATACCAGTTCATTATATGTGTTAATAATGGAAACAGTAGAACATGTCTGAGAGTATCTTTTCAAGAGTTGCACTAGGAATGAAATTCCAATTTAAGCTTTAGAATCTCAATCATCTGAACTGATACTGTACTGAAAAGCAGAAAAGAAAACAATGCTGACAGAAAATATTCTACATTCTCTCCTGTGGCTTTTGCAACCTTTGAAAGGAAATTGGTGCCCACTGAAACTACCGATATATACTAAAGGAGTATTTGTGCCTTGTGTCTGCTCCCCTGTTGAAAAAGTTCTCAGTAAATGCTTTGACTCCCTCACAACACTGATGGGACTTTTTCTCCAGCATGTTTCTTGCTATGTCTGAAAAGATTTGAGCTCTGACTAAAGGCTTTCCCACATTCATGACATTTGAAGGGTTTCTCCCAGTGTGGATTCTTCAATGTTGAATCAGGATTGCACTTCGGCCGAAAGCCTTTGCACATACGTCACATGTATAAGGTTTTTCTCCACTGTAGATCCTCTGACGTAGGTTAAGGGCTGAACTCTGCCTAAAGACTTTCCCACATTCATCACACTTGTGTTGTTTTTTTTGAGGATGGTTTCCCTGTCTTCTTTCAAACTTTATATCTTGTTCACAGGTTCCTCTAAAGGTGAAACTCTGGGAAGCATTCATTTGAAGAGTGTTAGAAATTTTGTAATGCAGTTCTTTGCCTGAAGAAGTCTTTCGCCTTGAAGCTGATTTCACATTTATAGTTCCGGTGTCTCTATCATTTTGTCTTAAGGTGTGAAGCTCCTTCGATGCCCACTGTAGTTGCTTTTTTGTGGGCTTAAGCTGGCTATGTGGTGTCTCCTGAGTGATTTCACAAGTTGGTAGCTTCTTTGCAAGCATGTCTTCATTTCGTCCAAGAAAGACCTGTTCAGCTGCCCTGTCATGCTCTTTCTCCAGCTCCTCCAGCATCACCATGGCTTCCTCTCCACTCTATGGTCAATTGCCTTGAAACCAGGCCTGCAGCTCCTCTGGCAACATGGCCAGAAACTGCTCCAGCACAAACAGCTCCAGCATCTGCTCCTTGCTCTGCATCTCTGGCCTCAGCCACTGACAGCACAGCTCACGGAGCCAGCTCAGAGCCTCCCGTGGCCCAGGTGACTCCTGGTAGTCAAACTGCCTGAACTACTGGTGGTAGGTCTCTGAGCTGTAGTAGCTGCTTCAATGGTGGCTGGAGACCATATTACAGGCCTGCCCTCCCTCTTCCACCTTCATTACCAGAATGCAGTCAGGGTCCCCTGAAGTTTGTGGAAGGAGTTTTGATGCCTCTCTCAATTTTGCAGACATTTGGATTGGGAATAGCTCAGAACTGCTAGGCTTTGATCTTCAAGAAGGTGAAACTCTCCTTATGACACTCCTCCTCTGCTGAGCCTGCACCTAACGGTCCTGGGACACATTCCTCCACCATATGGTGCCGCTTCCGGATGGGGACCCGACTCCGCGAGAGCACACGAAGAGAATATATACATAATAGTTTCTACCTCCTAGTCCCCTACCCTCATGTTGCCCCTCCCCCTTCCCTCTCCCCTCTGGTAATCACTAGTTTGTTCTCTATATCTGTGAGTCTGCTTCTTTTTTTCTATGTTCACTAGTTTGTTGGATTTATATTTTTAAATGATGAAATTTTACTGGGTTAAAGTGAAGAAAATAACAAATGTTTTCTTTAAAAGTTTGTTATTGAATTAACCCAGACAACAGAATTATTCTGCATCCTAACTAAATAAAATACATTATACCTAAGTTCAATAGTAAAAGAAATCCTTATTCATTTCCAGTTTGATAGCTTCACATAACTTATATGAAAGTATTCTATGACATACAAATGATTGTAAAATGTGATAACTTTCATAATTATGAATAAAATTTTAAGTATATATGAACCAGAACATGTAGCTTTTTGACCAACCCGAGGTCAATGAATAACAAATGCCCTTAAAACAGAGCTATATTTTGCTTTATTTTTTTCTGTTCTGAGAACCATTATTTCTAGCTGCTTAATGTAGAACAGAGAGTAGTGGCTCCTTTTGCAGATGAGTGGGACAATTTATACATCTGAAATGTTAATAATGTCATTCTCTTGGAATCCACCTCTCTGTAGTCCTGAGCATTCTTGTCTACATTTTCTTAACTACTCCTAGATTGCTATTGTTATCTGTGTCAAGGATGTGGAAGTCATAGAATGAGGCCTTTTCCTCTTAAAACAAGAAGTAATTGCTTTCTTTTCTATTTTAGACTTCATTCATCATGAGTATAAAGGAAAAAGGCAAAAATAAGGTCATTGATTTTTGTATTGAAGAACTATTAGTACCAATGATTTATATCACAGTGTTATTATTAGAAAGATATCAAATGATGTCTGTAAAATAATACAGAATGGCTTAGTCATTTTCAGTTTCTGGCTATATGAGGGTGATGTTCTTAGGTAACATAAAGGTTAAATATTATAGACCACACATACTGATCTCCTGTTTCCGGAAAGCTTCTTTTCTAACTCCCCTAAGTCATCATGGAAAGAGAAAATAATTTTTTCACAGGAAATAACGACAACACCCTCATTAAGACATTGGATGCTGATTAATTCCTAGTGTCAGCTGGTGCTATTTGCGCTGTACCTGAGTCACAGATTCTACTAGTTGATACTCTTTCCTAGTTATTAGCTTGTATCATTCATATCTATTTGGCAAATTGTACTGTGGACTGTTCTGTAATACAGTTTGGCACCTTGAATAAATATATTCACAGTAATCCCTGATGTGGTAAAATGTTCTATTTTGTATATCAGATTCCAATGAAACTAAATGCTATTCTCAGGGAGATGTGATTTTGAACTGGTAAGACATGAGAAATTGGCATTGGGAATAAGTAGCTTTTATGTCAAAGTTGTCAAACCAATTTTTTTGGCTGGAATTCTTCTTTATACCAGATGACCTTGTTTTTTAGATGTTTGTGAAAATAATAGATAAATATTTTCCCCCTGAAATTTTTCTTGCACCTTATCCTGTGATGTACCTTGTCCAAGTTTCTAAACAAGTGAGGATAATTAATTTGTTCTTATAAAAACTTCTTAGTTTATTTTGTACTAAATTAAATTTTATCATCATGCAACTTGATTTAACTGTAAACTTACTTTATTCATTTCTGTAGTAGTTTCTGATGTGCTAGTCTATGGAAATGTAAAGATGAAATGACATAACTCCAAGTTACAAAGTTTGTACACATGAAACACAGTAATTATAACATGTATGATAATTCTACAGTGGCGCTCTGCATTGGATTTAATACATGTATAGAAGAGTAAGAAGATATAATTAGGTATAGAATGATGAAGAAATGCCTTATTGGAGGGAGGTTAACTTGAGATTTGAAGGATGAAGGTGTTTGACAGTCATGACTGAGAGGGTTTAGAAGGGAACAACAGTTAGAAGCATATGAAGGACTAAATGAATTCATAAATGAGTTAATAAAGAAGTCATTTTTTTTCTTTTAATACTCAAAATTTGCATATTAATTATATATAGATATAATCAAACTCCCCATTTTCATAGGGAAATAAAATTATATTTACAAGAAATGACTTCTTTAGAATTGAAACCTTGGAATTTAATAGTGTTTTGGGGAACATTTATAACTGTAACTTAATTATTAAAAATTTACAAAAATGTGACATATATATCAATTATTATGATTGGGAGTAAAAATATCCACAACAATCCAACCATACTTGAGGTTAAATCAGAATTTGTCCAAAAATATCTTTATATGTATTATTGTTCTCTGTGCATATTTATTTTTCTCAAAGGATAAAAATATCCTTTGAGAACAACAAAAGCTCAATAAGGCCATAAACATTTATAAAATGAACAGGATATTGTATGGTCATTTATGAATGTATGTAAGTTATACTTGCCCTATTCCTGGCAGAATTCATCTGAATCTCTTCATTCAGGCTCTGTTTGATTCAGCTGTTCTAGTGTTCAAAGCCAATTCTATAATCCTAGGCTTATGTGAGATGTGTAATGTGAACTCTAATAGCTGGAAGAAAGTGCTCATGTTATCCAAATATCAAATTTCTTATTTGTTCCAGCTGAGGGGTCATTTTCTAACAACTTTTCCCATATTCACCATAAAAAAATTAAAGAAAGCAATAAAGAACTAGGGACCTGTAGGAATTTCCACCAATTGTTTTAGCAAATTCCTACAGACAAATTTATTAATGATAAGAATCTGTTCACATGCGCAAACAGCCCATTTACCAAATAAAAGATTTTCTTCAGATTTTGTGCAATCCTAGTTAGCTCCCAAGCTAAGACTCTGTCAAGGTCATGTTCTCCCTTGCTACAACAAGTTTAAATTTTGTTTTATTAACAGATTCCCTAGTGATAATCTGGAGAGTTCAATATAGAGAATATGATGAGTGCAGTGTGGGACATATTTGATTTGAAAGATCTGTGAGACATCAGTAGGCACTTGAAAATATGTGTGGAGGACAAAAGAGTTGACAGAGATAAAGATGATTTTTGATAAGGCTTTCATTAAATCAAGATTGTATCATTCAGATGAACAAAGTATGGGTTCTGGTCAAAAAGTTGTAAACTAATAATGAGTACATTTTTTATAACCTCCCATGCCAAACTTCACTGACACCTTCCCCCTATGAACATCCTCCACTTTATGAAGGCATGCCATGTCAAGCTCATTATCAGTTTATCATTTCCATGATTTGGCTGTTAATCTGGGTGCTAGCAGCACATACATTATTATTTAATTGATTTATCAGTTGGGTATTATTCTATTATATACATGTAACATGATTTATAAAGCCAGTCATCTATTAATGGACATTTGGAGTGTTATCAGTTTTTTACTATTACAAACTGTGCTGCGATCAATATTTTTGTTTATATATTATATAAATATCAGCTTATATTTGACAATATATCTGTAGAGCAAATTTCTAGTGGTGAAATGCTGTGTCAGGTTTGTGCATTTAAAAATTGATATATGTTTCAAAATTTCCCTTGAAAGGATTAAAAAATTGTACTGAGTTACATCAATGATGTTTGAGAGTGTTAACCAGCAGCACACACAGAAAAAAAGAACTAAGGAAAACACAGATTATTGAAATTAGAAACTAAGTCAGTAAATAGAATAATGGAAGATAATAGCAAAATATCCAAAATCAAAATATGTATGATAAACTTACCATTTTTAAGGGCAGTGATTTAAATGTTGGTTAGTGACTGCAGTTGACTATGATAAAATTTTACTGGTCTGTACAACACAAAAACTTTTTGAAAAGATTAAAGATGACAATGTCAAAGCATTTAGCTCTAAAATAATATGCTGTATATTGATTTGATTTTCTTCTTATTTATTTGGTGCTAAAATGTTGATATTAGGTGACATTTATTTGTTGCCTTACATTCCTATTCTCATTATAATACCATCTTTCATCCCACCTTTTTTTCTTTTTTTACACTTTTCTTGGCCAAAAATATTCAAACAAAGAAAAATCACTATCACAGGAGAGAAAATAACACAGTATAAAATAAGTCATTTTAGAAGTCTAATCAAATGAGCAGGTTTTAGTGTCAGGAATCCATAATGTACCTTTGTTTAAAAATTATAGGACACAGTTTCCCAAAGCGGCTCTAAAGCCTCCTTCATCATAATTGTTTGAGGTGCTGCTAAGAAATATCCCTGAGAACTCCCTCAGAATTACTACATCAGCATCACAGTGTGTGTGGTCTACAAGTTCAAAGCATTACCATATGATCCCTTTCACACTGTAGTATATAAACTAGTGATACAAAAAATATATATATTAGTCAACATATATGAAGAAGGCATGATAACAAAGACATCAATGTGAGACTCAAATAACATCATTTATCAATATTTTCTAACACCACTGGTAGACAAAGGTAGAAGTGGCCCATATGCATAATTATATCTGGCCTTATTTTGGGATGAAAATAGATCATCATGCTTCTTTAATTACAGAATATATAGTTCTGAGATGGAAACAGGAAGCAATGCAAAAAGGACAACTTTTTTATAATAATTTGAATATGGAAAATGAATCAAAATGGGTGTCAAGATGATCATAAGTGGAAAATAAAACACATTGGCCAAAGAGAAGACTACCATCTAGAAAAATTATAGTTTACAGTTGAATTCGTTTTTGAAGTGTTTGTAGAAAATTTTCATGCTTATTATGGTCATTAGGAAAGAAAGTAATAGGAAGAGACAAATATGAAGGTAATAGAAAGAAATATGACCCAGAGAGCCTATTGGGCCATTCCATATTTTGAGACTGGAAGAAAGAAAGTAACTCAAGAGTGTTGCAAAGCTCTCAAAAAAAAAATTCTGTTTATGCAATTATAATTTGCTTTTATATTGGAAAAGAAGAGGAGGTGCCTAAAACATTAGTATAAGAGGCCAGGGGTTCTCCAACAACTACAACTTTTAAACTTAAGTGAAATGTATAAAAGATGGAAATAAGAACTAAGTATAACTAAAAACAAATGTAAATGAGAAGCACAAGTCTCAGAAAAAATAAGGGTTACAGAAGTTTAAGAACAACAGTGAAAATTTTATTTTAATCTCTGTTCTGACAGTAAGGTGGAAAAAATTGTAATAACCGCACTTAGAACAATGTTCCACAATTAATGGATGACAAAGAGAGAGTAGAGCTATTCAATAATGTGTCCATTTGTTGTTGTTACCTGAAAAGAGAAAATGGACTATTAACAAAAGAATTCCCAGAGATGAAAATAACTGCTAAAAGGACACCAATATGTCCTAGAGCCCCAATTCCATGTTCTGAATGGGTTATATTCCACAAAACTGGAAGAAAAGATGTGAACTGATATATAATATCAATTTTATGATTTAAAATACCATATTCTTATTCAGCTTGTCACCTTATTCTATCACAGTATTCCATAGTAAATATGCAAAGGAGAAACTCCAGAACAAGCCTTAGAGTGGGAAGTGATTAAATAATTTTAATAAGAACACCGTTGTAAATTACTGAGCCATAATCTGGATCAGGGTTGTTTTGATTATCTCCAGAATCTGCCCGTCTGTTCAGCGTCAGGTCACTTTCCTATGCTCAGTGGCTCTGACTGATATACTTACATTGTGTTTATATTCAGGAAAGTCATCTCTTATTGGAGATAATCATTAACATCTGATGTATTTTTGAAGAACCTGTATATCTGGTGAATACAAAGTATCATGGAATACAATAATTTTTCTTGAAATTTGAATTTGTATTTCTGAATTTTTTATAAAATGCTAAATTTTCATGTAAGAAAAATAATGATAACCCTAAAATAACTGTTTACTTCCTGAGATTTTTAAAAATAAATATATTTTTATCCATAGCTCTCAGGTTCCACATACATTGTTTCAAGTACAACAACTAAACTGTAGATTAAATATTTCCTTTTGTTTTAGCTTCCTTCCTGCTACTTCTTGTCTCTCTTACATATTCAACTTTATTGTTTTTATTTTATGTCAGACATTTCATACAATTATTAGATTATAGCACATGCACAATTAGCATTCTCTGAAAATATTTCAAGAATTCAGCAAAAGATGTGATGTTTAGGATCTTTGCTTTTCCCATATGCCTGTGTGCATAAAAAGTTTTATTAGAAGAATTAGCTGTAATTTTGGATTATGTGCTATAAATACATATATACTTATATTTATAAAATGAAAGACTTGTCCAACCCTGAAACTCAATCCATCTTACAAATATCAAATTGTTAAACAAAGTTTCTTTAATTTAAAGATTTTGGGTCATTTATTTTATGATTTCTGACTTTGTAAGGTTTTTTTGTTGTTGTTCCAAAATGAACTAGTGTTTTCAGGAGATGGAAAATATATTAAATTCCTATTGCAGCTGTGACATAGTAGCACGAACTGGTAGCTTAAAGTAGCATAGATCTGGCTTTCAGAAGTTCAAAATAGGTTTCATCATGTTAAAATTAAGATGTCAGTAAGCCACTCTACACTAGCAAATGTAAAATAGATAGCTAGTGAGAAGCAGCCGCATAGGCTAGGGAGATCAGCTCAGTGTTTTGTGACCACCTAGAGGGGTGGGATAGGGAGGGTGGGAGGGAGACACAAGAGGGAGGAGATATGGGGATATATGTGTATGTATAGCTGATTCACTTTGTTATAAAGCAGAAACTAACACACCATTGAAAAGCAATTATACTCCAATAAAGATGTTAAAAAAAAGAAAAAAAAGATGTCACTAGGGCTTCATTCCTTTTTAGAGGCTCCAGAGGGGAATCTGTTTCCTTGCCTTTTACAGTTTCTGAGTATTTCTCAGATTCCTTAATTCATGACCTCATTTCATCTTAAAAGCCCACAAGGACCATTCAAGTCTTTCTTTTACAATATTACTCCTACACAGGCTCTTCTTCTGCCTCCCTCTTCCACATTTAAGGCTTCTGTCATTACATTGAACCAACCCAGATTACCTGGGATAATCTCCTTATTTTAAGGTCAGCTGATCAGTAACCTTAATTTCATCTGTAACCTTAGTTTGCCAGGAAAGATACAGAAGTCACCGGTTCTGGCAATCATGGATATCTTTGGGATGCCTTTCATTCCTGTCTATAACAGAAGAAAATGATTGTTTTGCTATCTTCTAAAATACATATTCAAACTTTGTATTGAGATTATTTTAAATATAACATGATTTGAATGAAAATATTTAATAAAAATGAGTCACAACAACTGGAGGGAACAGGACTTACTTACAGAATCGCCGTGTAAGTATCTCAGTTAACTCTCGCCACCGCAAAGCAACAATTTAACAAGTAAAATTATAATTTTTAAAAAAATCTTTCAAAGTTCCTAGAAATTTGCTCAGAATAGGCAAATTTACAGATATGAGAAGTATATTAGTGGTTGCTTAGGACCGAAGTCAAAGTGGGGAAGAGAGGAAATGGAGATTGACTGCTAAGTGTCCCAAGATTTCTTAAGGGGAATGAAAATGTTATAACATTTGATTGTGGTGATGGTTGAATATCCTGTGAATTTACTGAAAATACTGAATTATATAAACTGTGAGTTATACAGTATATGAATTATATCCTTCTATTTCCTTCCTTACCATGGTATAACTCTTGCATATTGAATATTTTTGTCACTTATCTCTATACTATATTTTAACTTTTGACATAATTCATCATTTCTGGTTCTGATACAGATTATTTCTTATTTTAACCTCTACTATTTATTTCCAAAGAATCAAATTCAAACTAGATTTTGACTTAAAAGAATAGAGAAAATGCAACAGTAGTGATATTTTACTATAAAAATTTGTAAGTTCTGGCCTAATACAAAGGCAATTATACTTTTTCAATTATGTGTGAGCAATTGAAGTGCATGTGAGCCAGGTTTACAATTCCTTGGGGTGGAGAGAAAGTTTTGAAATAACTCAAGTACCTGGACCCACACAATTTTCACTTACTTTGTCCATAAAAATCCCTCAAATGGATCCTACAATATTTTTGTGGTCAGTGTTTTGTTGTTAGAAGAACTACATATTAAATATGTAAATAAAGTGAATTATTATATAAAAATATTTGGTAATGTTCATTTTAATACAAGTAAGTATCTCATCCAAATAATTTTCAGTTTTTGTTAACTGATATTAAGCTACTTTTTTTCTTACGATACTGGAACAATTCTTAGCTGTTCATATGATGACTTCTGAAGCAAAATTTTCTGTAATCAGCAAAAATAGCATAATTAAAAACCACATGATATGGCAAATAATACTGAACTAATCTGAGAACTGAAATAAATATAAGAACAGAGGTTAAGAATTATCAGATAATTTCCCATCACCAATTATTTGGTAGTATTTTTAGAGTATTCGTTTGTAGAGTATTATTAAACTGGTTTCTAGGTCAGCATTCAACTTTTCATTTAATTAAAAGATAGTGAGTGATAAAAATATTATGAGAAGATTCTTACATTGCTCTTGGTAGTTTTTTATATTAAATAAAAGATACTGAATAGTGATCAATATTGGATTATTTTTCTAATAACCTACTTGTTGCTTATAAAATGATATTATAGAAGAAAAAATAACTGGAAACACTTTCAGAAGAAACCCACCAGAGAAGTTTGAATGAATGTTCAACCAGGAAAATCAAGTGATGATGATGATGATTATTATTTTTGGTTTGCTATAGTTAACTGGTCAAATTTACTAAAAAATCTCAAGAGCATAGAGCAAAAAAAGAACAATAACAGCTAAACCCTCTCACTTGAACATGAATATTGACCATTTATCCTTTCTAAAACCCACTGAAAAGTACTTAAAGATGAAAAAGGCATTAGACATCAATAGCAATAATCACATCAGACAAAATACTTTGTATATTTTAAAAATAAGTAATTCAAATACAAGAATGATAACCTACTTAAGAATGTGAAGAAAGGTATAATTTAAATGACTGAAAAGGAAGAAAACAGCATGGACTCTGTCAAATTGCCCCACAAGACCTCTTTAGAAGCTCAGCTTTTATACAAACCAGGCCCCAGAGACGGCAGAGGGAGGATACTAGTTTAAAAGCAGAAAGATCAGTTGAAACTTTGTATTCTGAACAGTGGGAAAGTCAAGTAAGCTGTGGAAAAACCCTGATCTGCTGCTCTTCTATCTTATACAGCCAACTATTATTATGCCCTCCCCATGCACTCAACTCATTTAGCAACTTTCCAGCCAAAGACCAGAAGTAAATTCTCTAGAGAAAGTGAACCAGAGAGGCACAGCAGACTTGATTCAGCAGAGGTTAGAAAAAGGCATGTGATTGAAAGGCAGGGAATTCAGAAAGGGTGTCCATCTAAATGGAGGAAACACAACCTCCTATCTTTTCAATTTACTTTGCAGCTAAATATATACCAACATTTACACACACACACACACACACACACACACACACACACACACTACACTCAAAGCAGGGGAGAGAACTTTTTTTTAAAGAAACTGAAAGTTCCATCACCAATGTCAATATTTGCCAAATTGCCATCCCTACTACTCTGTCTTGTGCCCTCCTGGAGTAGCACATGTATGTAGGAATATCACTCTCAAAAAAAAGTAATAATTCCAGACAGGAAAAAGGATATGCATTTTCTGTATTCTTAGGTGGTTTCGCTTAAACTTTATCAAGTCCACGAATCCTATCTGTACCACATTTATTATGAGTGTCTCATGTATCACTTCATGTTGCTTCTCAATTCCCTTTGAAAGTGCTGTCTACTCTGCCATGGAAGAAAAACCTAATCTGGTTCTTTACATGTCTATGAAAATCAGTTCTATTTAGGTGCTATCTGTTGTATATAGGCTATGAATATAGGCTAAGAATGTGACTTCTCTTTGGTGGACTCTGTATAGGAATACATGTCCTCAACATAACTTCCATGTATTTTAGGGTCAGCAGTACACCATATAGAGTGACAATATCAATGCTATCTTATCATGTTTGTTTCAGGACTCAGAAAAAGGGAATATACTAGACATTAATATTTCCATGAAAACAATTACCAGGGAGAAGTCAATGGAAAAAGTGCTTTGGCATGGAACATATGATTTTCATGAAAATTATAATACACTGAACTGCAACGGGAATGAAATCTGTGCAGGGAAATTAATCACATATGTGTAGCTAATTGTCTCACTGTTTAAACCCTATGTTGTTTCTTTTTCTCCTTTCAACATATTACCCATTCCCTCTTGCAGCTACTCAATTAAAGAAGTATTGAATGATTACTACAGTAGCTAGTTATGGTCCTCAATGAACCACCTACTGAAAGAATGGTGGCACTCATCCAATTACATAGTCCTCTTCCATGATGAATGTTGCACGTTCCTATGACTTTGTTTTAATCTGTAGAAGGTGGTGATCAAACACTGTGTCAGTTTTGCTTATAAAGCTTAAAAGCCTGGACAATTCCATTTTTGTGCTCTTGGAATCTCTGAGTTACCATGTAAATTGTTCAGCTACCATACATACATGGAGAGGTTATGATGCTACATAGGAGGGGAGAGAGGCCCAGCTGCCGAGTGTCCAAGTGACCCAGTGGAACCTCCAGATGACTCCAGCCTCAGCTGCCATTTGACCAAAACCAGAAGAGACTCACTGGATGAACCCTTCCAAGTCCAGTCAACCACTGCACTTTGAGACAGTTAGTAATGTAGCAATAGATAACTGCCATAAATCCAAAAATCATGTTTGCTTTCTTAGGAACTTAATCTCTTCCCAATTACTCTGTAACAAATATATCCTTACCATTTAGACTTAATCTGTTTTTTTCATAATTTTATCAAACAAATTACAAAAATCTGCATTAATACAATGATACTACACTAGCTAATGTGTAAGTGGGTCACTTAGATAGCAACTCAGTTTCCTTATCTCTGTAATAGTGTTCATTTTAACAATGTTTTTGGTATAAACACCAAGTATCTCTAATTTAGGGATTGAAAGGTGGAGAGGGAGAAAAGGGGGGGCATTCAAAATTTTGACATGCCCATCTTTACTTTTCCCCATGCCTCTCCCTGCAGTTCTACACATAAAAAAAGCACTATTTGTTATATGCCCAGGATAAGCCCAGGTAAAACCAGGCTCAATGGTTCTGACTTGATTCCAAACGTCTACTGGGAGCAAACCTCCTAGTATAATATTTTCTAGTCACAGTTAGATTCAATGCTTGAATTCCATCCAACATAGCAAATATTTATTGAGAATTTATATATGTTGATCCAGATTTGTATTGAAGAGGAGATTCAAATGTGAGTATGGCACCATATATACCTTCAAAAAAATTTCAATATATAACTTAATATTTCCTAAACCAGGAAATATGACTTTTTCCTGGTTTAGGAAACCAGGAAATGATCATAATATGACTTTTCCACAGATTCTTAGCTTTCCAGACTGCCAGAGTAGACTTATAATCTTGACTGAGAGTTGGAAAATATACTTGATGATGTTTTCACACGTCCTTATAACTATCAATACTTCTGCACAATAGTTAAATTTTTCCAAGTACCACTACAGCAGAAAACATGAAAAGAGCAGTTACTGATGTTAACTAATAATCAGGGCTAATGGAAATGGATGAAGACTGTAATGAAGCTCACTGTCTTTTGCACAAAATCACTTTATTTTTTTTTTAATAAATTTATTTCTTTTTGGCTGCATTGGGTGTTTTGTTGCTGAGCGTGGACTTTTTCTAGTTGTGGCAAGTGGGGGCTATTCTTCATTGCGGGGCACGGGCTTCTCATTGCAGTGGCTTCTCTTGTTGCAGAGCGTGGGCTCTAGGCATGCAGGCTTCAGTAGTTGGGGTTCACGGCCTCTAGAGCACAGGCTCAGTAGTTGTGGCGCACAGGTTTAGTTGCTCCACGGCATGTGGGATCTTCTCGGACCAGGGCTCAAACCCATGTCCCTGCATTGGCATGTGTATTCTTAACCACTGCGCCATCAGGGAAGCTCCACAAAATCACTTTAAATATTGATATGAAGATTCAAAAAAAGATGGGTAAGAAACAAGGGTAAGTACAAGAATACATTAAAAACTTTCAAACAATTCAGATATGAGTATGAAAAATTAGATATAATTATTATTGTATAACTCTAGCTTCCATATAGTATAGATGTTTCTTGACAGTCAACCTGGGGATGGACAGTTAATGGGATGTGAGTCATCCCTCAACGATGTATTATTTGACCAAACACGTATAAAAATAATTGCTGAACCCTAAGATACTCTGAGTTCCATTATTTTTCTCCATGAGAATTTTGGCAGACTCCCCAACTTTTTCTTTAGCGGTCAGCACAGTTAATGACTGAAATCACCATTTGAGTCACGTCGAGTCTACAATGCCACTGTTCCCCATGCGACCACTTTCTCTCCTGGGTCTTCACTGAAGTCCCCTGCCACTGTTGTGCCATCTTGGCATTTCATTTACTTGATGCAGTTTCTCTGTGCTCTGTGCTGGAAGAAAATCTCTTCTTTCCCCACTCTCCCCACAGGAGCAATAGACCCCACCAGTTCTCCCCTTTCCTTTTAAAGGAGAAAATAACTTAGAAAGTCTCTTTTTGCCTAGGGAGAATGGTTACTTTCGGCTTCTTTCCCCATTTTCAGGTTAAAGGGACTAAAGTATTTCCCTTTTGGAGGGTGGGATAAGTTTCTCTCCTCTCTCTCTCTCTCTTTCTATCTCCATCTCTCTTTCTCTTTGTGTCTTTCCAACTCTACCAAGGAGTTTCTCCATCTGTCTCATGACATTTTCTTCTTGCACTCTCTCTCCCATCTGTTTCATGTATTTATACACATGAATATTTCTTGTGTTCTCATGCACTTTGTGGCAAACATCAGGCCAGGTACATTCATATATTAGTCTTAATTAATCCACACAACAAGCTCGGAGAACTGTGTGTAGGCTTATTCTACAGAGAATATATAATATCAGAAATAGAGCAATTGAACATTTTATGGTGTGTAGTCTGGCTCATACTAGGAAGTGTGCAATCTAGTATGAAAGAAAAATATATAATTTGTTTAAAATCTTAAGGATGTGAATGGTTCAAACAAATGTCCTTTGATAGTTCAGAAAAGGAGACATCCATCTAGGCTAAGCTATACTGTAGCTATCAATACAGCTTGAGTTAAATCTTAAACAATTGGTAAGATATGATTAAAAGAAGAGGGCATTGAAATGAAGTGAGGTGTGGCATGAATTGGGTTGGGAATGAAACCACCACAAAGAGTAAGGGTAGCATAAGGCAGTGGGAATAGGATCTTGCCTTAATAGGAAACCAAGCAAGGATATGGTGCTATTTGTCAAAGGAGGGACTAAGATAACTTATTTATCAATCTGACCCTTCCTTATCTTATAGCTGAAGTATAAACAATTTTATAAATACTAATTCTCTAACACTTCTTGGGCAGCATTATGATCATGGCTCTACACATTATTTTAGAATATTAGAAAACATTGTCTTTATTAAATTGTTTTTTATTTTGTTTTGTGTTCTACCTAGTCTGATGAGGATGGAGACTAACTGAACTATTGGGAAATCTGTATAAAGTATTTGCCAGAAGGAGACAGCTTGTGAATCACTTCACCCACTTGCCCTGCACAAAGCCATCTTCTATTTGGCCCTGTTCACATAGCATACAGCCTCTGCCTGTCCAGATGATAGACAGGTGGATGGATCAATCAGTTCTGTGTGCTGACCAGGGCAGGTTTCCACAGAAAAGAAACTGGATAGCAGACCTTCAGTCCTATGTTACATATTCAATTATCTCTTCATCTGCTCTCTCTGAGAACCCAAACTTCTTAAAAATTTTGTCTCCCACCTCACAAATACACACAACACACTACATTTCTAAAGGATGTGTGTTTTTCTAAATATAAAATATAAACTTAATGAAAGGAGTGGGAAAATAAAGTGTGAAATAACAAATGGAAAAAATGCTGAGACACCATCCCTTTAAAACTGTGTAATCCTGTTATAATATCAAGTGAACAATTAATGTTTTTTTCCACTCATGCTACTCTTTATGTTTAGCTATTGGGAAGATAAACTTGGCAACAAAGATAAAAATCTTATCTGTAGCTGAATTAAATCTGGGAATTATTTTTTATTTCCTACTAAATTTTGACTTTTAGACTACCTTTGGCCAATTAGTATAACACAGATAGACTGCTGTCTTTCTTGTTCTTAACAATGGGAGATCTCTGTCTTTACCAGAGCCCTCAATGCCTCTAACTCTTAAGAAATACTTCTTTATGATAATATTTTGAAAGTATTACTAATAGAGACAATTTTTCTGAGCCATATCTAATAGTATTTGAGAAAAGGTTGAGAACAGAGAACTGATCAGGTTTGTTGGGTTTTTTGTTTGTTTGTTTTTTGTTTGTTTTGTATTTTTCATAATATTCAGTGTTGAATTTAAATCTGTGTAATGTAGTTACACTATAGTAATCATTTAGTACCTTAGTATCTTAGATAGTTGCCGAGGTAGTTGCATAAAGCAGATTGTTTCAAAATTATTTTGAAATAAATACATTGAGGTAGAAGGTATTAGCTAAAGTATAAATTTCTACATCTAGATTGATCTCAAAATTTTCAGTGAAGATGGGGGAGCATGATCATTCCAAGTGGGGGTTTCTCAACCACACCAATATTGGCATTTGGACTTGATAATTCCTTGTGTTGGGAAACTATACTGTACATCATGGGATGTTTAACAACATCCCTGATCTCTACTCACCAGATCCCACTAGGATCCCCTTTGTATTGACAATCAAAATATCTCCAGACACTGTCAAATATTCCTTGAAGGGCAGAATTGCCCCTTTTTAAGAACCACTGATCTAGATAAGAATATGACAGTAGATGTCAAGTCTGAAAATTATCATAAGGGATAGTAAGCATCCCTTGAATAGCAACTGTAGGCCCATCCTTTGTGCTAGGCATTTTATATACAACTGTCATGTGGAAAATGACTTTGACGCACTGGTGTCCTCCACACAAGCTATCCCAGAGGAACAGAACAGATTTATGGGCCAAATTAAGATACTCAAATTATATGGTTAATTAATTCAATGTAAAACAGCTAGTGAGGAAACAGGGAAAATGAATGATATATGCTAATATACTAATATAGGGTCCAAGTATGTAGACCTGAATCCAAGGTCAAGCAAAGTTCTTAGGTACTGTGTTTATTTCTACCATATCTCAACCTTCCCTGTTGATGAAGCAGTTAGTAAGATTATGGTTGAGGTTTGAGCATAAGGGTTCACAGATAGAAAGCACTGTATGGGAAAGAGGTGACTACAGACATAGCTCACTAGCTAGCTGCTAAAGAGTTATGGGTTTTTTCTGCATTGTCTAAACAGAGTACATATGGATCAACAATTAAACTGTACTGGGTGTCATCAATAGGTGACCGGTTTAAGAAAAACATAGCTAGTATCTCAGAACTATCATGATAGAACCTTATTCATTCCATAGTTTTCTTTCTAAAAGTTACACATTTGTTTGTCCCATCATAATTTTATTTTCTTTTTAGGATGTCTTACCAATGACTAACTCACTTATTATTTAGGTTTCTCACAAAGCTACTCGATTTGTGTTATCTATACTTTTTAATATATCCTATGAGTTAGGTTTATTAAAAGCTACTAGATTTATTTACTGTCCACACTTAACATTTCCTATAAATTTCATCTCCTCTGTAAGTTTTCTTTTCTTTAAACAAGATTGGTTAATCTAAAACCAAAAAAGTCTTACATTGTAATTACTCCAATAATAATAACTAATATTGGTGGAAAATTAACTCACCTTGCTTAATGTTGGCAAATAGTACATTTTGTATTGGATTTGGGTCCATCTGTATCTAAACTAGTTTTTGTTTTGCTTATTTTTACTCTGACGCATTACCTTTTAGAACAAGGATCACTAAAATAAATCCTAGTAATGTTTCTCTGGGATTCCCCACCAAATACTTTTTTCCCCCATGTGCATTAATTATGAAAGCTTCTGGAAGCAAGAAAATCCACAAAATTAATACAACATATGTATAAGAATGAATCTTATAATTAACTCTTCCATGCTTTCTGAATATATATATACCAACACAACCTCAGCCTTAAAGTTTTCTTCAGTTCTATTAAGTTTTAGACAACCTTCTTCCTGACTGTAGGTCCCACCCTCCCTATTCTGAGAGAATTACTCTGGAAAACTCATAACTGTAAATTCTTTCTTTGCCTCTTTAAGATGTAAATCTTCTAAAATCCTGGGGCCAGTTTTACCACCTAGGGAAGTCTTTGTCAAGGACTTGGGAGACATACTTTTGAAATGCAATCATCAAGGAAGATAGTGCCCGTATTGCTAGGTTTCTGTGGGGTCAGGGCTGGCAGTTAGGAGTGTAACAGGGTGAGCACACTACTCCAAGTTGTAAAACTGCTTTCTGTCATGAAAATACGATTTTGTTTTACCTCTGGGTAAGTCTCATTAGCATAAACAGATGGTTTCAGATTTCCTCATCCCACCCCATCCCAGCTATTCAAAACTCTCAGCAACATGGATGGACTTAGAGATTTTCATACTGAATGAAATAAGTCAGACAGAGAAGGACAAATATTGTATATCATTTATATATGGGATCTAAAAAAATGGTACAAATGAACTTATCTACAAAACAGAAATAGAGTCAAAGATGTAGAAAACAATCTTATGGTTACCAGGAAGGAAGAGGGGGAGGGATAAATTGGGAGATTGGAACTGTCATATACACATTACTATATATAAAACAGATAACTAATAAGGACAGGGAACTCTACTCAATACTTTGTAATAACCTAGATAGGAAAAGAATCTAAAAAAGAGTTGATAGATATATATGTATAACTGATTCACTTTGCTGTACAGAAGAAACTAACACAATATTGTAAATCAACTATACTCCAATAATTTAAAAAAATAATAATAAAGAAAAACTTAAAAAAAAAAAACCTCTCATACCCGTTGTTTCAGCAGAGTTGAGCTCAGACTGAATTTTGGTCTCTATCTCCGACTGCAGTAAGCTTGAAGAAAATCATCCTTGCCTGATCAAATAGATAGCTTGGTAGATTAGATTAGATTAGATTAGATTAGATAAATAAATAGATAGATAGATAGGGAGGTAGATAGATAGATAGAGAAATGCAACATTATGCCAGGAGTTCAACATCCCCAAGTTTGTGAACATCAGAGGTAGGATTAACAGCATTCATTCTATCCAACTGCTCTCTGACCAGGAAGTTGATGGAGTGACTCAGGGTTTGCCTCTCCTTCGGTGACTGCATATCTTCAGCCAAAATCTTGTGGATGTCTTGAGAAGCAGTCCAAGGACCAGCTGATCTACTGGCCCCCACAAAGAGGCAGACTTGCACAAGCCATCCACAACAGAGAAGCTCACCACTGCTGGCTCGTGACCTCAGAATGATGCCCAGGATGAAGGAGATCTTGAATGATGAAGCCCTGAGCATTGCTGAGCCCAGCATTAACCTGGTACTACCAGCCATCCTGCCATGAGACACCTGAAAGGTGTGTCCCAGGCCTTTCTCCAGCAAATTTAGGCTAATAAGGCTCAGAAAAAGTTGGTGTCGAAGACTGGGCACCCACACAGAGCAGAAGCAGTGGTTACAGCTGCTCATGTGTCTGTGGAAGCTGGACCACTGCCATGCAGTGTCTTCATGTTGGAACAGAAGCCAGTGCTCATCAGGGAGTTGGCCTGGTCCATCATGGGCAGCTATTGCACCTCCATGAGCCCTGCGCAGGTGGAGAAGCATGTGCAGCTTGTTTCCAGACTGAGTTGCTCCCAGACTGCCTCAGCCTCCACCATATCTTCCATTTACATCACCACCAAGCTGGAAAAGTCTTCCAATTTCATGTGCGTCACTGTGCTGCCAGGTTTCTTTGCTCATTGACAATTGCCATGTGAGCAAATATCTGAGCTGGAGACATACCAACCTGGTCCAATTCCATGCCTCTGCTTTAGTCCTTTTTGTCAATGTGATACAATTTGCTCATACCTTGATCAGAGTCCCTATGAAGGTCAAAGTTTAGAAGTGGGCTCTGGGCTCTAGGTCCAAGAAGGTGTTCCTCTTTTCATGGTGATGAGTATGCCTCATGAGGTTCCTGTAGAAATGTTGATATTATACTGGCTCCTCTTGGTGTTTAATATTAAGAAATATGGCAGACTAGAAATGTAAGATTCAATCTTAGTTTGAAAGTTTTACTTCTCTTATTACTTAATTGAAGCTTGTTATGATCATCTAATCCATATTATGTAGATTAATTATTACTCAAACTTCAAAAGTCAAATACCTCAGGAGGAAGTAAGTTTTTTTAAGTACTTTTGTTTTCTTTTCTCTACTCTTATATCCAAGCTGTATATCTGTTACTATAATGTAACTTCAATTCACCTGTCTGTACTTCCGATCAGTATAAAGGGTTAGGTCAACAATTAATATCTAATATGAAAATATCATTAAATTTATCCAGAATATATTCTATCATGATGATTTTCCATAAAACAACAAAAATATTATTTCATATGAATGAAAAAATGCTGTAGTGTGACCCCCTTCTATTCAGAACCCTGAATCAGTACATCTGTCTAAATCTCTAATGAGTGCTTAGAATTGGGCTATACACTAGATGCTGGGCAGGCTGCTTGTGCTTAACCAAGTTTCAGAAAATCAAATACGCTATTGGAACTCCTCTTCTTCACTAGTATATCTGAATACTGATTATAGCATTGAGATGAACTATTCAGTTATTTATAGTTTGTATGTCTAGTTTTCCCCTCAGGGATTTTCAGTGTAATACAATATTTCTATCTTATAAATTATATAGATAAAATTATTGGCAAGAAATGGAGAATGTCCTTGGCATCTGCCACAATAATGGAAACACAAGACCTTTGGCAAAGAAGATTTAGAAGAAAGCTGCCAACAAAATAATAAATCGGACATTTCCTCAAAATGCTGAAATCCTGCCTACGATAAAGCAATTAATAATCCAGGTCTGCACTGAGCACCTATTTAGTTGCATCCACCATTGCACTGGGCATAGTAAGCAAAAGTGAAAAAAAAAAATGAGGTAAGTCCTCCACTGAAATGCTTAATATTGAATTCATGAAACACAATGCATATCCAATAATTAACCTTATTTGTACAATCCTGCATAGTTCAACATTAGTTACAAGAAAACAGACATTAGCATTCTCTGAAGTAATTTTCTGAGACAATAACTTTATTGCAGTTTGGAGTATGGACTGAAGTGAAGAAAAGATTAGTTAAAGAGATACCTCCCTATAAAGGAGACTATTGCAAAGTTCCTGGGAAGAGATAATGAAGGCCTGAACTAGGGCACTGACAGTGGAATTGAAGAGGAAAAGCCAGATTCAAGACATATTTATGAGGAAGGATTAATAAATGAATAACTAGATGCGTGAGATGGAGAAGACATCAGGAGTCAAGGTTGGCTCTGAAGTTTCTATCTTGGGAAACTGGATATCTGTGAAGCTTCCTTAAGACCAATTGACTGTCTTCAAGATTTCCATGATGTGCAGGTTCTCAGGCAGTTCTGTGCTCATAGGGTGAATTCATCCTTATACCTCAGTTACTGTAAGTGAGGCAGGATCTGTCTGTTACAGAAAAAATGATGGCTTCAGTTCCAGGGTCTCTGCTTAAATGTGGCAGCATATTTTCACACTGCCAGAGCTTGAGGTAAGCATACAGCAGAAAGTTTCACATCACTTAACATGCAGTCTTCATATTTTATTATTTTTCTTTCCTTGCCATGCATGATTCTATAGATTTAATTCTTTAAATAAATTTGCTAGACCTATGTCATTTATTTTATGACTGTAGGGGCAGATTAAGCCAAGGTTGTAGTTTTACAATTATATAACTACTATTATATAATAATTTCTACTGAAAGGAATTTGTTCATTTTAAGGATTACTTATAGAACAAACAAGTAAATAATTCATTCAGATTAATTTATGATAGTAGACGAACAAAATGAAATTTTTGCAGCACTGGAGTAAGAGTCAGGATATTTCAATGCAAGTGTCATTTCTTTTACAAAATACCTATGCCCTTTGGATCTCAGCCATCACCAAAATCCAATTCATGTATATAAAAAAGATAAAACAGAATTGTTTTTATCTTTCTGTGCTAAATGGAATCTAGTTTCCATTGGAGGTGCTGGGTTACATGGGATCTGCTAGGACAGTAGGCATGAAGTTGGAGTAGGCGGCTGCCTTAATCCTCTTTGTCACTTTAAAACTCTCCTTCCAGCCTACTTATGTCCCTTGACCTTTTAATCTCATGTCACAAACTAGACTGTCTACTTCACTCTCTCTTATCTGTCATCTTCTAATCCCTAGGGTACTCTACTTTAAGATTTTACTTTCTGGCTCAATCACTTTTTCTCTCCAATACCATTCCATCAATAATCAGTATCTCTGATCCAGAACCTCCTCCTCTCCATATATTTTGTCCTTTATTCACTCACTCATTCCCATTGTTATACCATAGGTCTGGTGATCACTAATAAATGTGATATCTCAACTTCAAGCCTCAAATTTCTGACACCATCTCCTTTATTTTACCTCACTCCCTCAGAACCTCAATCCACAATCCTCTGCTCAAAAATGTCACATCAATTGATATAACCACTTTTTAACCATGTCATGTCCTCTTTAGCTTTCTTCTTTAGCTTTACCTTTCATGGATTTCATATTAAACAATTACTGTGAACATTCACTCAGTTCTTTGCTTGCATCTTGTTTTGGCATTTTCACTTAGCAAAGTCATAATCCTGGTCAAACTAAACTCTTTCTTATTCTGCATCAGCAGCCATGAAGATGAAGATGTTTGGAGAAAAAATCACAAACACACTGACCAGGCTCCACTAAATACTGAATCACTAATGACAGTGGGATGTCTAGCAATAATACAGGATTTCCCTGCCTTTCTCTTTCCCACTTTCCCATCACTGTTTCATGATGTGCAGTCTTCGTTCAGACTTCCTATACTTCCTTGTCTTTTGTTACATGTAGTGAATTGGCATCATAATTCACTGAAGCAATCAGAAGAAAACTTGCTGGTGTTCCTAGAACACATTTATCAACTTACCTACATCTCTGCCCCTTTTATGGTCATCAGTGTTCCATTCATTTTCTTAACTAGTGCTAATCCTGGCTTCAGTGAACTATAGCCCACCCTCAATCACTCATTTTGGATTCAGCCTTTAGAAATTCTGTTTTTCATCTTCTCCTCCTTATTTTTTATATACATGAAAATATGCTATAATTTCCCCCTTGTTAAACAAACAACACAAATAGAACTTCTCTCTTGGCACCAAGTCCCCCATGACCTACCATCCTATCTATTTTATGGCAAAAATTTTTAAAGTGATTGTCCCCATTTTATCTTCTTCCATTCTTTCTTGAACCTATGCCAATTAGGTTTCATTTTTGCATATTCAACCAAAATTGTTCTAATTAATGACACCAAATGATCTTCATCTTATTTGACTTTTCAGCCCCACTTGCATAGTTGGACACTCTCTCATCCTTGAAATACTTTCTTCACATGGCTTCTAGTACACTTAACTTTCTTCTTTTTTTTTTCTATTTCACTGGCAAATAATCTTCATTCTGTTTCCTTTGAGGTTTCTTTCCAACTTGACTGAATTAACATTGTAGTGCTATAGGAATCTGTGTTTGAAACACTTGTCTTTCTACATACCATTGTTTCTTTGGCTATTTCCTCTAGTTTCATGCCTTTAAATATACGACTAGATGGTATTTGTGAAACTTCAGTATGCACAAAGTTGCATGCATTTGATTAGATGGTCTTTGAAGGTGGAAATTCTTAACTTTGTAACCTCCAATTATTGATGCTCAACTTAATATCTCTATCATTGACCTTTCCCATGAACTCTAAATTTTCTTATTAAATATCTCCAATTGTATGTGTAATAGACATCTCAGATTTTAAATACCCAAAGCCTAGCACCTGATAACAATAACAGTTGTCATCTATATAATGCTTACTATGTACCAGAAAATACTCTAATAACATTACATATATTAGTTGACTTATCCCTTATAATAAGTCTATGAAGTCATTGCTATTATAAATGAAGAAATAGAGATATAAAGAAGTTGAATAAATCACCCAAGTTTATGCAGGTTGTAAGCAATAGGTTTGGCACAAAATATGTAGGTGCCAGAGTGCATGTACAGTATGCTGCTTCTCTGATCTTTTCCCACAAACCTCTTTTGTCTATATTGTTCCCCAAGTCAGTAGATAGAAACTCCTTCCTCCCAACTACTCAAGCCGAAATCTTGGAGCCTTCCTTGACTTAGTTTCACAACACTTAATCCTTTCAATTTTTGGTTCAGAACCTGTTTACTTCTCACTACCCCATTGTCATTATTTTGGCCCAAGCTACCTGTGTTGCTCATTTGGATGCCAGTAATAGCTTTCACACTAGTTTCTTACTCCCACCTTTGTCTTCCATTAGTCTTTCCTCAACACAGCAATGGTATCAAGGCATTCTTATTAATATAAAAGATCACAACAGATCCTTTTAATGGCTTACCATTTCACTCAAGTAAAAGCAAACACTATTAATGTGGCTTTGAAAGGTCATAAATAGCAAATTTGAGGGAAAGTTACAGAGATTTTCAATGTACTCCATGCTCCCAGATGGCCTCCTCCAATATCAACATCCCATATCAGTTTTACATATATTACAATTGATGAACCTATATCGACATATCATAATCATTCAAAATCCTAAGTTTACTTTAGGTTTTACTCTTAGTGTTGTATATTCTATGCATTTGGACAAATGCATAATAACATGTATTAATCGTTATGGTATTATATAGAGTGTTTTCACTGCCTTAAATACTCTCTGTGTTCTCCCTATTTAATGCTCAACCCACAATCCCTGGCAACCACTGAGATTTTTACTGACTTTTCCAGTTTTTTACTGTCTTTTCCAGTTTTGCTTTTTCCAGAATGTCATATGGTTGGACATAAAAGCTAAAGTTTTTAGCTTTCTAAGATTGACATATTTTACTTCATAATATACATTTAAGTTTCTTCTTAATGGTTTAATAGTTCTTTGTTTATCACTGAATAATATTCCATTGTCTGAATGTATCACAGTTTATTTATCTATTAGTCTACTGAAGGGCATCTAGGTTGCTTCCAAGTTTTGGCAAATATGAATAAAGCAGCTATAAACATCCATGTGCAAATTTTTGTGTGGACATAAGTTTTCATCTCATTTGGGTAAATATGAAAAAGTGGGATTGCTGGAGGGTATGGTAAGAGTATGTTTTATTCTGTAAGAAACTGAGAGTGGTTATACCATTTTGTATTCTCACTAGCAGTGAATGAGTGTTCTTGTTTCACACCCTCATCAGTATTTGGTTTTGTCAGTGTTCCAGATTTTACCATTCTAATAGGTATGTACTGGTACTATACTGTTGTTTTCATTTACATTTTCCTGATGACATATTATGTGGAACATCTTTTCCTTTGCTTATTTTTCAACTATATTTATCCTTTGATGAGCTGTTTGTTAAGGTCTTTGGCCCATTTTTTTAAAATGGGTCATGTATTTTCTTATTGATGAGTTTTAAGGGTTTCATATATTTTAGATAACTGTCCTTTATCAGTTGTATCTTTTCAACTATATTCTCCCAGTTTGTGGCTTGTCTTCTCATTTTCTTGACATTGTCTTTCTCAGAGCAGTTTTTGATTTTAATAAAGTCCAGCTTATCAATTAATCTTTTCATGGATTATATCTGTGTTGTATCTAACAAGTCATCACCATACCTAAGACCATGTAGGTTTTCTCCTGTTAGGAGTTTTATTCTCTTGCATTTTACATTTAGGTCCATTCAGAGTTAATTTTTTTTTTCATGATTCAAGGATTTATTAAGTCATACATGCAAAACATACTGCTAATCACATTAGCAAAAGATCAATGTAAAAACACTCCACAATTCTGCAACTGTCAATTTAAAAAATTTTGTTCTAGTGGTTGAAAGGTCCAAGCTCGTATTCTTGCCAGTGGGTAAGTTGTACAGAATTTCGTTAGCACGAGTACGGAGTTGACAGAACCTCACAGACCCCAAGGAACATCGTTAGGGCAAGGACAGGAAGCATGTGCACGCTGTGAGGCAAGAGGCAGTCAGTGTTATTAGTCCAGGTGCAGTGTCGTTGATCTGGCAGGTTTTACAGCTTAAGAATATCTAAGTATTTTAAAAACTGTAAATCTGCAACATAGGATTTTTGCACCTAGTTACTAGAAAACCAAGGAAAGCACTTACTACCTTTGGATAAGGTAACATGAAAACAGGAATGCACTTTTACTAATCTACAAAAAAAAAAAATTCTAATGCATATTCAGAACAATTTTATAATACAAGGAGGCATATTGCTCATTAAGAAGGGGTTCTATAAGAAAAGCACTTACTAAGTTAGCAACTATGAGAATGATGAGGTCAAAGATGGATTAAATGCCCAATTTCAGGAGGGATGGGCACGTTTAAGGAAAAGGAAAAGCTTAAGAAAACACTTACTGATAATACCGGCCTTTCTTCATCATCTACTGCATTTGACAGAAATTAACCTTTTAAAACGTTTACCCGTGACACTTTTAATAGTTTAATTATTATGTATACAATGTAGTGTAAATTAATCTCCATATTTTGTTAAAATACTGTCTTCATCCTCTGATCACAAGTGTTCCACACACTCCACCCAGTGCACCCACGGCCAGAGCAGAATGCTTCATCGGAGGGAATATGGGAGTAAAAGCTCTGTTCAAAATCTCACAAAAGCTAATACACTAATTTGTTTTAAAAATCTCACTACGAAATCAAAAAGATTGATCCAAAGAGCTGAGCTGTTACACTCGTTCATTATGATGTACAGTACAGTGTTTGGTAGTGAACGTGGGCTGGTAAATCAGGATGCATTAAATGGCAATGTTTCAGGAAGGAGGCTGTACTGCTCTTCGCGTCTGAAACTCATTAGCGAACGTCTGCCTCTCCTGCCTCAGAAGCTAGTCTCTTCCAGACAAAGGTCTTTGAACAGTTTAGTGCTTAGTGTTCTTAGCCCAACAATGCAACTTAGTTCACAAGGTATTTTGGCAACTCTTAATCTGAGCAAGAATAGGGGCTTTGAGAAATAAGGCTTTAAGGAAGCTCGTCATCTTAGAGCTAAACTTTAATAGGATGTGAAAGTTTGAACTCTTACACTTTAAACAAACAAAACCTAGAAATTACTGATTGGTTCAAAACGGTTTTATGAAAAAACTAATCTGTACCAAAAACTTGGCATTGAGTGCGAAGGCTCCACCGTTTGAGCAAAGCGTACAAAGGGTCCTGGGGGACGGGGACAGGCGGGAGGGGCCCGGACATTCACAACAGCAGGCATTTTCTCTTCCTCTCCTTGACGAGGGGCGGGCAGAGAACCGCCCGGATAGCTTCATCAAACACCGTCTTAAGACCTCGCTGCGTGAGCGCCGAGCACTCCAGGTATTTGACGGCACCGATCTCCTTGGCCATGGCCAAGCCCTGCGGGTAGGTGATGGGTGTCAGCTTCTTCTCCTTCAGTTTCTCAATCGTGTCTTTATCATCCCTCAGATCAAGTTTCGTCCCCACCAGGATGATAGGAGTGTTGGGACAGTGGTGTCGCACTTCAGGGTACCACTTTGCACGAACATTTTCAAATGATGCAGGACTCACAAGAGAAAAGCAAATCAAGAATACATCCGTTTGCGGATAGGATAGGGGACATAATCGGTCATAATCTTCTTATCCAGCTGTATCCCACAAGCCCAGATTCACCGGTTTTCCATCCACCATAACATTGGCAGAATAGTTGTCAAAGACAGTGGGGATATACTCTCCAGGAAAGGCATTGGTCGTATAACTGATCAGGAGGCAAGTTTTACCTACAGCTCCGTCTCCCACCACCACACACTTGATGGCCTGCATCTGGGCCGCTCTCTGGGCTGCGGCGGCGGCGGCCGGGCACTGAGGCGAAGAGCGGAGAGCTCGGGGCGCGGCGGGAGGGCGGGCGCGTGGCTGCGGGCGGCGGGGCGCGGGGTGCCGGGGCCGCTGTCCACGCCGCCTTGCCCTCCGCCGTTGGGAAGCCGGAGCCCAGCAGCAGCCACCACCCAAAGCTGGGGAAAACTCCAGAGTTAATTTTCGTAAAGAGTATAAAGTCTGTGTCTAGATTCTGTTTTTGTTTCTTTTTTCATATGTGCACGTCCAATTGTTACATTTATAGAAAAGACTATCTTTGCTCCATTGTATCACTTTTGGTTCTTTGTCAAAGATCAGTGGAATAAATTTATGTGGGTCTATTTCTGTGCTCTCTATTCTGCTCCATTGATCTATTTTTCTACTCTTTCACCAATACCATACTGTCTTGATTACTGTAACTTTATAGTAAGTCTTGAAGTTGGGTAGTGTCAGTTCTCTAACGTTATTCTACTCCTCCAATACTGGATCTTTTGCTTCTTTATATAAGCTTTAGAACCGATTTGTTAATATCCATAAAATAATTTGCTAGGATTTTGATTGGGATTGTATTGAATCTATAGGTCAAGTTGGGAAGAACTTACATCTTGTCAATATTTAGCCTTCTTCTTCATGAAAAATTACATTCATCATATATATATATATATATATATATATATATATATATATATATATATATAATTTTTCTCTGGTCCCTCAGACTCTCTTGGTTGTTGAATATGTCAGGTGTTCTCTTAATTCAGGATCTTGGTCCTTGTTGTTCCATCTTCTTGGAGAGCTCTTTCTCACATATCCACATAGTCTTTGATCACAAGTCATCTTCTCAGTGGGGCCTTTGTTAATGTCCTGTAGTACTCAAGACAACCAATTTAAATATTTAAACAGAAAGGGATTTTTAAAAAAAAATTTTATTGGAGTAGATTTGATTTACAATGTTGTGTTAGTTTCTGCTGTACAACCTAGTGAATCAGTTATACATATAAACATATCCATTCTTTTTTTCTTTTTTTTTTAGATTCTTTTCCCACATAGGCCATTACAGAGTGTTGAGCAGAGTTCCCTGTGCTATACAGCAAGTTCTTATTAGTTATCTATTTTATATATAGTAGTGCATATATGTCAATCCCAATCTCCCAATTTATCCCTCCCCCACACACACTCAGAAAAGGATTTAATACATGGAAATAAGTTTAGAAAAAACAGTTTGAGAGACTGAGGAAGTAGGCTGTAGTCTATGATTTTAGAAATGCCTCCTAGAATTCAGCTTTCACTACAACTTTTGATACACGGGAATGAAATTGATGACTAAATCTAGAACTTTGTAACCATAATTTTTCCTTAGAAAAGAGCAAAGACTCTGCAGAGAAATGGTCTTCACCTCATTTCTCCCTTACGAAGCTCACCCAAATGCACCAAAATTGGTCCATTCTTTTGTACCCAGGATTTTAGTTTCAAGGGTGTTTGGGAAATGTAATTTTTAGCTTTCTAGATGCTATTGTACAGAGATGTACAATAGGAGAAGAAAATTAATCATCCATGCTAATAGACATATGCAGTACAGCACACTTTAAAAATTTTCATGCCCCACTAACACCAGCATCAATTATCTTTTTTCTCTATTATTTCTCCAAAGTACTTATTAAACTCTCATGTATATTATATTAATTGATTTTGCTTGTTTACTGATTTTCACCATTAGAATTTTTATGTTTGGTTTTTATCAGACATTCAAGACCTCAAAGGATGTCTGCCAAATAATACACAGGTGGTTCAGAGTATTACATGAGATAAACCTATGTGTATATATATAATAAATTCCTCACATAGATCATATCTCATATTTATCAAAAAATATTTGTAAATTTTGTTTTTCCTTTTCCTGTGTTCAATATACTATAGAAGAATTCGTTACACATCTCCTTAGGCATTCACTCAACTGGTCCTCAGCTGAACAACTCCTTCCTACCTTGCAATAAATCATTATGATTTTTCATTCATCAATATTCACAAAAGATTCAATTTAACTCTTCCTCTGACTCTGTCTTCAAAAATTTATTATTACCACTTAAGTCTTTTGTTACACATTTCAATCTCTCCAGAAGATAGGGAGAATAGTATGCCAATACCTAAGGTGTTACAGTCATGTTTGTAACAGATTCAAGCCAAAGATTTCAAGCCCAGTACCAATGTGCAAGATGTGGTGTTGTATGAACTGTGGCTGAGTCCAAATTCATCTGGAAAGAGTGGGGTGCATTTATGTTAACAATATTTGAAAAGACTTGGGAAAGAAGAGTGACAACCATCATTTTTACAAGCTGTGTATTATTTTCCAAAACATTATCACATATTTTTCATAAACGAGGGCTCTATAATTCCTTGAAGCTTGGGTAGTGGCTAGATTAGCCAGGTTTGTATAGACAAAAGGTAAATGTCCTAATCTATTTTAGGCCAAAAGTCTAGCAGGTTAAGACAGTTTCCATCTTGCCAAGAGCTGAAAAAATGGAAAGAAAATAGAATGTATGGAATAAGGAATAATTTAAGTGAATTAATTTTTTTTTAATTTTTAGTTCTTACTTAGAGGAGTCTGAGAGTCAAGACAGATATGACCTGGGAAATTATGGAGATTATACAGGTCAGTGAATCTGTCCTCTCTACATGTTTTCAAAATCTGTTTTTCAGTCAAGTGAGATGATTTCTAGGTCTTAGTTAAGCCAACGCAGACCTGTAACATAAGGCATATTTTTCAGTATCTAGATGTATATAATCTTGATCCATAATATATTGTACCTGCACAATCATCACTATTTTTAACCTATTTATGTAATAAATAATTTCTTTTTTATGAATCAAAATATTTTAACTTTTAAATCCTTATGAAAAGAATGGTCCTGGCTTTATGTATTCACTTTGTTTTGATGCTCTCCATTCCCTTCAACAGTTTCTTCTAAAGTAATTTTAAAAGAAGATAGCTTTGTGATTTTGAGTAAAAATTATTCTGAGTATTTCTCTGTTTTCTTTATAATAGTTTAAAATATTTATGATCTACAGTCTCAGTCTCAAATGATTGGAAAGAACAACATCTACCAATTTTATTTTTTACTTTGGTTAAAAAGAATACATTTTAATGTTTCTTTTGACCTCAAAAATTGTACATGCATATACTATATTTGATATAAATTAGTTTAAATAAGAGGATTTTTTCAAAAAAACGTATTCAGTAGTCTCACAAGCAACCTGGAAGAAATTCTGTTTTTATTCCTTTTTAGAGAAGGAAATTGCATATTGTCTTTGCTATAAGAAATAGACATCAGTAGTGAGATTCATGGAGTATTTGATATACACTCCTATTATGTCACAAAGGTCAAGAGCAATTCAACAGAAAAAGAAATTATCCAAATAAAAAAAAAATGGACAAAGTAATTGAGTAGCCATTATTCCAAAGAAGACTTGTAAAATGCCAGCAGATATATAACAAGGTAATAAACATCACTAATAACTAGGGAAATGCATATCAAAACCACAATGAGATAGCACCTCATATCCATTAGGATGGCTTTTATTAAAAAAAAAAAGATAACAAATGTTGGCAAAGGTGTGGAGATGAGAATCCTTGTGCACATTTGGTGGAAATATAGATCGGTACAGCCACTATGGAAAACAACATGAAGATTCCTCAAAAATTAAAAATAGAACTACCATATGATCCAACAATCACACATCTTGCTATACATCCAGAGGAAATGAAATCAAAATTTCGAAGAGATCAGTGCACTTTCATGCTCATCGCAGCATTATTTACAATAGCTAAAATATAGAAGCAACCTAAATGTTCATCAACAGATGAGTGGATAAAGAAAATGTGGTATATGTACACAACAGAATATTATTCAATGTTAAAAGAAAAGGAAACACTCTTATATGTGACAACATGGATGAAACTGGAGGACATTACGCTAAGTAAAATGAGAAAGAAAGAGAAGGACAAAAACTACTTGATACCACTTATATTACAAATCTAAAATAGTCAAACTTATAAAAGTAAAGAGTAGAATGGTGGTTGCGAGAGGCTAGAAAGGAGGGGAAAATAGGGGGGTATATGTCAAAGGGCACAAAGTTTTGATTATCCAGAATGAATAAGTCTTAGAGATCTACTGTATAACATAGTGTCTACAATTAACAACACTCTATTGCTTACTTAAAAATTTGCTAAGAAGGTAGATTTTATATTAAGTGTTTTTAAGTTAAAAATAAAAACTAAAATTTTTGTATAAATAAATAAGAGGGTGAGAGAAATCTTTTGGAGGGGATGGGTAGGTTTATGGCAGATATTGTGGTGATAGTTTCACAAGTGCATACTTCTTTCCAAACTCATCAAGCTGTGTACATCAATTATGTGGAATATTTTGCAGTTCAAAAAGAAAAAGGAAGAGAAGAAATAAAAACAGTATTGAGGTTTATGGAGTGTCTGATGTACATTCCTGTTAAATCTTGATATCAAGAGATTTTATATTTCTCTCAGGTAAACTGATACTAGATCTCTAAGGTTATCAGCTTCTAATGTGAATGAATAACAAATGTAGGGGAATACCTACAATTTAAATTCCTACATTTTTAACAATTCAATCCTTCATCCCTAATTGAATATATTTGACAATGATAATTGACAACAATGATATTTCATAAAAGTGGTCATTGGATAATCTTAATTTTTCTAGATATTATACTTCTCAGCCAAATATTTGGTCTCTAATTTTTAAAGAACTTATGCAAAAATTGCTCTTACCTCCCCCCACCAAATTGTGATATCTCCACATGCTGTTTATTTCCTCATTAATCTTAGCTGGGTGAGTCTGATTAGTGAGACTTAGTCTATGTGTTTGCAAAAGCACCTGGGAAATATATGTCTGTTTGTTGCTGTATTGTTATTTTAAGTCCTAGTTTGTAAAGGCAGGACTCATTATATAGGAAACTAACAAAATGTAACCAGATTGTTAAAAGATATGTTGGGATGTTAGTCAAATTCATGTCCACTACATGTTCTATACAGTAAAGGATAAGCAACAGAACTACTTGGATAACTCTTCAAAGGTATCTATATATCCACCTATCTATCTATCTATCTATCTATCTATCTATCTATCTATCTACCTATCTATATCTATGTTCAGTTATCATCACACGGCTACTACATTAAAATCTTAGAAGCTATGTCTTAGTAGTATTTAGTGAAAGTAGGGAGAAAAATCCAATGTGCACTTTAGGGTAAGAGCAATGGTTCTCAAAATAAAATACATATCAAGAACACCTAGGGCACTGTTAAAGTTAATATTTCTGGATGCTATTCCCAGTGATCTTGATTCAGTAGGTATGAGGTTGGTTTCAATAATTTTCATTTTTTAAATGGACTCAGAAGAAGTATTTTTATAGATCTAGTCCAAACTGTGCTTGTGATATTCTGTTGAGCACAAATATAAAGTTCAATTGGAAAGTGATAAAGAATGGGGTTAATGTATAATTTCAGGAAAAAAAAATATTTGGACAATTTAATGGCAGCATGAAAAAAGTGTCAGTCAATTCAGGTATCATAAATAATACTTATCTCTTCAAATTTGTAAGTATATGAACTATACTTGGAATGAAAAAAGCCCATTACTTTTATCAAGTTTATTTTCTTCTATCACACATAAAATATTCTATTTTTAAAAGCTTGAAATAATAGAAAAGCATATAATTTAAAAATATATTTCCTTTATTAAACCTTTCCCCTACACTAGTGTTGTCCCAATAATTATAAGTATCTGTGATAAGTAGAGACAAAGGAGTAACATCCATGACATTTTAAATATCTGCTAGCTATCTTTACAATATTTAATTGGATGTTGGCACTTACATTATTATATTAATCTTGAAAATTGATATATATTATTAATTTCCTTTTGAAAACTAGAAAAAAATTTATTGTGATTCAACTGAATCTCTTTCTCTTGATCTTTTTTATGTTTCTTAAAGTGATCTAGAAGTTTATTTCTCCACTCAACATTTTTTAAAATAATGTCTAAATTTTATAACACTTAAATTTTAATTTCAAGATTCAAAATTGTATTGAAATTAATTATTTGTCTATACATTTTGCTGTCTTTTTTTTTCTAGCTATTTGTTTTCTTTAGCCCCAAATTTCCTACTTTTTCAATGTCATCCTGGATGACCTAATCAGCATAGTAAGGCAAGAAATAAGTAGCAAATATATAGATTAAAAAGAAGAAATACAACTCTTATTACTTGTTCATGGTATGATTGCTATTTAGAAAATACCAACAACAAAGTTAAATGGCATTATTTAAACCAAGATCCAATTACAGTTGCAAGATAATTGTGAGAAAATTATAAATTTTGAGACTTTAACAAAGTTTTTTGTAAAGGTAGAGATATATAATATTCAAAGTTAGAAATATTTAATATAAAAAGAGATTCATTTGCCCCCAATTTAACTATTGAGTAAAATTTCAATGAAAAAATCTAACATTTTTTATAATGGAAATTACAAGTTCGTGGTAAAATATACTTTAAAAAGTGAGAACTCAAAATTAGCCAAGGCACAATTGAGAGAGAAAAATAAGAGTCTTTCCATTAATAAAAAAAACAAATTTATCAAAAAGTTTTAAACAAACGTCACTGACAAGCATAAGTCAATATTCCAGAACATTGTTCAGAATTATTCAGAAGAGAGAACTTGGAAGTAGTATTTCATTTATGGAAATTGATATTACACCACAGACAAAGCGTTTATGATAATCTGTGTATGAGTGGGAGAGTGCAGATAAGTGCTGATAATTAATTATCTATATGCAAACAAAAATAAAATTAAATCCCTAATTCACAAAATAAACAAAAAAGTCAATTTCAGATGGATAACAAAATTAATTGTGATAGTAAATCATTAGATGATCTAAGAAACTATAAGTTAATATATTTTTTTCCACCTTTGGGCAGATAAGAAATTCTTAAAGAATCTAAAAATATTTAAAAACCTAAGGGAAATAATAGAATCAATTTCATTAAAATTAAACACTTTTATTTACGCAAAGAAACTAAAAGAAGATATTTTCAAAATACAGCATAAAAAGAATCCTGATGCTCATAGTGTAAAAAGAATCACTATAAATCACGAAGAAAAATAGATATCTCAATAGAAAAATGTGACAAAGGCAGAAGCAGGAAATTCATAGAAGCAAGCTGATCGGCAAGCAGATTTAAGTATGATCAACTCATTAGTCATTATGGAAATACAAATTAAAAATATAATGAAATGACATTTAAAAAATGTCCAGATAAGAAAAAATGACTGTCAAATTTTGACAGGTAAATAAAACAGTGGAAATTCCTACACACTGCAGGATACAAGGTAAATTGGTATATCCATTTTGGAAAATAAACTCAGTATTACCTAATGAAACTGAATATGTGTATCATCTAGTGGTCAGTGATTTCACTTTTGAATATATACCCTAGGGAAACCCTTGCATATATGCTCCAGGGAAATGAGTAAGAACAAAAGCAGTGTTGTATAAGTTTGAATAATAAGTTCCATAATAAACCACAGATGGGAGAATAGATAAATCAATTATTCTATATTGGAACATTGGATTGTTATAAAGCAGTAAAAATGAACAAGTAGAAAGTAAGATGTGTGTCTTTTTTCAAACTACCAAGCAATTCTTGGACCAGCTGTGTGTCTTACAGTTCCATTCAGTTCTAACACTGTTTACCTGGAGATAGCATCAGATCCCGCAAGTGAAGGTCTTAGCCCCACAATACTGTCCGCACTTCAGACACCATGTCCAGGTTGTTACCTGTGCTTCTGACCAACTGGCTATAAATTGAAGGTTCCCACAACCCTTTCAAGGACTCAATTTGCTAGAGCTGCTCACAGAGCTCGAGGAACTAGTTTACTTACTAAATTACAGTTTATTACAAAGGGTATTAAAGGATAAGAATAAACAGCCAGGTGAAGAAATACATAGGGAGAGGTCCTGACCACAGGATCTTCTGGCCCTGAGGAGTTTGGCATCAGCATGTGGATATATTCTTGTTGGCCCACCAACTTGGAAGCTCTCCCAACCCCCTCCTTTTGGTGTTTTTTTATGGAGATTCCATTACAGAGACATGATAAATTACATCATTGGTCATTGGTGACTCATTCAACCTCCAGCCTCTGTCCTTCCCAGAGGTTGGGAGGTATGAACTAAAAGTTCCAATCCTCTAATCATAGTTGGTTCCCTCGGAAAACAGCTTCCCATCTTCAGGGGATTTCCAAAAGTCACCTCATTAATATAACAAATGCACTTTTATTATGCTCTCATCACTTAGGAAGTTCTAAGTGTTTTTGGATCTCTACGCCAGGAACCAGGTAGAAGACAAATCTATATTTCTCATTATAAACCACAATATCATACATACCCATAAACATAATGAATCTCACCAATGAAACTTTGAAAAAAAGAAAGTTTCAGAGAAATACATATAATACGACTCAATTTATATAAAATTATTTTTTTTGCCATTAAGCCCTATATCTTTTGTGGTATATTTACATGCATGATAAAACTGTAAAGAAAAAAAAAAAAAACAATGATGACTACCTGTGGGGAGAGTTATGCATTGAGGATGGGTTCAAAGTGTTCCTCAAAGACACTAGTAATATTCTATTTCTTAATTGTAGAGCTTAGTGCATAGATCCTACTTTTATTGTTATTCTGAATGGTATATATCATATCACATATGACATATATATATATAAATCTATTATATATATCTTTATGTATTTATAGAACATGTAAAGAACGTATATACATATGAGTGTATATGTATGTATATGTATGTATATATATGTATGTATATACATACATGTATGTATATATTAGTATATACATATACAAATGCATATACATACATAATGGGTATGATGTATACTATATTTAAATTTTTTAAAATATAATAATGTATATTATATTTTAAAATATTAAGCCAAGAATAACAAAAGAAATGTATATTTCCACTTAATTTGGGATTGACTAATGATTAATGTTAATCTCATAGGGATTCTGGTAAATAGAGATACAAATTATTTATCTTTTGAAGTCAGTGGGGTGGCCAAAATGCTGTCTTACTTCTATACTCTTTCCATTTCTGAGAGAGGATATGCACGGCAGAATGACAGACAGGTAAAGTGTGGGTAATGGAAACCTTGTTTTTCACACAGAGACAGTGCAGTGTATTAGAGAGAACATGAATTTAAAATCAAGCTGACCTGGATTTCCATCCTCACTCACACTCTTGAACACATCATTTACTTTCTCCATATGTTTCTTCATTTTTAAAATAGTTATAACAATACACAGTATCACAGAGTTACTGTGAGGATTAATTATAATAACTACCAGTATGTTTCTTACATGGTGGAGTCTCAAAGAATGTTATTGCCATATACCTTCTTCATAAATGTGTGAAAACAACAGTAATAACAGAAGTAAAGAGTGATATTTTGACTTCAGTTTGGAGGTATATTCCATAAGAATCGACTCAAGGAATTTACCATAGAAGATTTTAAATAAGATGTTCCTGAGACCAGTGATCACAGAAAAGATAGCAAAGACTATTTACTTTTTAGAGATTTAAAAACAAAATTTCTATTTATATCATTTCCCTTCTAATGTTGAGGTCTTTAGTGAGCACTTCCAGTTCAATTTTATGTGAGTAGATAGCCACACTCAGCATTCCTCTTCATAATAATGCAAGAAAATATTTTGAAAGAAAAAAAATATTTTTCTCTTCTGACATCATCTCCCAGAGTAACCCTTCTAATAAGTATATTTCTAAAAATAAACTAAAGCAGTCTAAATTTGACAGTGTCAGATGTCCAAAGTAATGCAAATAGCTCCCAGATGACTAACTAAATTAGTCTTTGTGAATCTAACTTCTATATTCTGAGATAAATTTGCATTCTAAATCATGGGATTAAAACCTAGTTCACTTTTCTGTGGAGAATAACATGAAGAAACCAAATGGATACAAAAATGGCCTGAGACTGTCAACTTAAGGAAACAGAAAGTCCAACTTAGTGTTACAAAGCATGGTGGAGCTCAAAATTTTGTCAGCAGAACTAACTCTCTCACCTGAATTCTAAATTGGCTTTGTACAGCCCCTATTCCACGATTATGGGTAAGATGATCATTTTCTAGCTCATCACTTATTCTTGGCCCTTAGCACAAATTATTTTACATTCTCCCCACTTTTCTGCCAGCAATAGGCTTGAACTTTTGCTTTCCAATGGAGCATCTGGCCAGTGAGATCAAATGTTGTTATTCTCTAGACCTGACCTTGGAAATCTGCTTTACTTGAAGCAGGAGACTTCAACTAGAAGTCAGATGGGATTTCCCCATTCTTATTATTTTGGTGCTCACTCATGTGGAGGTTGTTTGTCCCTTGCAGAACTCCTGTCTGAAAGCTCTCTAGAAGCTGTGCTTAGTTAATATTCAACTCTTATTTCACTGCCAATTGGTTTACTCCTCTGTTATTTCTTTAGACCTTGAGTGTCAATCAGGATAACACTGAATGCCTTAAAAGGATACGATAAAAACTCACTCTTCAGCTGAAATTACTGATATAGCCTTAAATTCAGTAGTCTTAATAATAACAGTCAAAGAGATGGTCAGATGATCATGGTCATTATCAAAAAGAACATGATGCCAAATATTACAAATATTGGGTAGTTAGAACTTAAGCAAATTAGTAGTATTTAAAGTAGAGGAAACAAGATTTCTGAGGTTCTCAAACATTCTTTTCTGTCAGTGAAAGCTTTAATTTACCAGTGGGTAGATAACCAAATGTTAGTTACTTTTTGTTTTGGTTTATTCAGATGAGGAACTGAAAAAAGATGCTGAAAATAATAAACAGAAAACATGACAGATTTCAGCTTGTGAACTCAAGTGCCTTGTATCAGGAAGTGCTAGTGATATGAAATCTGAGGCAGTTTTGTTTTATGAGACCAACCTTTCTCCAATGAAAAAAAACCATGGTATAAACATGGGATTTGGGGAATTGAAGAACAAAAGCTGCAGGATCCGTCATTATTTGGCTCTTCAGTAGTGTCAGCAATGTGAAAGAATATATCCCATTTGCCCCAAGCTAAATGGGTTTCTGAGTGAACAAGGATGAATGTGAAATTTGATGTCACTCAAGACACTTCTAGATGGTCAAAATAGAAACTGAGAATATCTCAAAATCATCCCCTCCATTACAAAGGCACATTGAAGCCTACAGAAAGAGATTATTTCATCTGATTTAAGGGCCTACATATGTAGTAGATTGATAAAATAACAAATAATAACAGATGGAAAATTCTTTAACTACACTGATCCTGCATAATACAGGGTGACTCCAAATATGTTAATATGAATTTGAAGTAGAACTTCCATGTTTTATCTCCTTAACTTTTTCAGTCTATGCAAGAATGGAAATCAATAAAATTAGTTTGATGTGTTCTATAGAAATCTGTGGCTTCCTATGAAAATTCTTGATTATGACATTTTATGAATTTCATTAAATATAATAAACTATTAATTATATATAAAAGAACTGTGGTAGACAAAATAATGGCCTCTTAAAGATGTCCATATCCAAATCCCTAGAATTTATGAATAAGTTACCTAACATGGCAAAGGGGAATTACAGATGGAATTAACTTTGTTAATTAGCTGATCTTAAAATTAGGAGATTATTTTGGATTACGTAAGTGGGCCCAGTGTAGTCCAAGGATCCTTAAAAGTGGAAGAGGGAGGTAAAAACGGAGGTCAGATTACTGTGATGTAAGAACCAAATCTGCTGTTGCAGGCTTTGAAGATAGTGGAAGGGAGCCATGAGCCAAGGAATGTCAACAGCCTCTGGAAGCTGGAAAGGGCAAAGAACAATTCTCAAGAGCCTCTGGAAAGAAATTAGCCCTGTTGGCACCTTGATTTTAGCCCAGTGAGACTTACATCAGACTTCTTACCTACAGCACTGTAAAATAATAAATTTGTGTTGTTTTAAGCCACCAAGTTTATGGTAATTTGTTACAGCAAATTGTTATAGCAATAGGAAACTAATACTGAACAAGGAACCTATATGTATTTGATTTTATTTTCATATGTTCACTTACAAAGAATAAACTAGGTTGTATCTGAAACTAAATCTGAAATGAACCCAGGTTGTTTTGGGGTGATGCTTACTGAATCAAATGTACCCTTTTGAGACATTCATCTATTCATTCTACCAGTCAGTTCATCTGTCAGTCATAAATTGATTGAACAGCCACTGTGTTCCAGGAATCATGGAAGGCACAAAAATAAAATACATATGCACTGTAACTAACTTCTTGGAAGTTAGAATTTTACCTTTCTTTCAACTATTGAGAAAATTGTTGTCACAAATATGCCCCCAAATATTACAGATTTTAAAAATTAAAGTTAATGGCTTATGCTTACAAAGTGAGTACAGATTGGAAGGTTCTCCTATCCATTCCCCTTCAAGCTGTCATTCAGTAATCCAGGTCTCTTCCATTCTATGGCTCCATCATCAGTGAGTTTTCAGTTCCAACTATTGGTGATGGGAGAGAAAGAAAGCGTGGAGGATGTCATGACTGGTTTTCAGGGTCAGGCCTGGAAGTGACACACATAATTCTGGGCACATTCCATTGGCACAAGCATAGTAGTGTGACCACAGATAAATGCAAGGATAGGAAAAATAGTCATCCCATAGACCCAGGAAGAGAAATGGGGTTGGGGAGCATACTGTTGGTATTAGCTACTGTCTTCTCTTGTGGGGTGGATTCTCTACTTTTTTTTTTTTTGGATGGGGAATATATGCACCTCCTCTCCAAGTGGGCAAACCCAAAGTCCCTGCCCTTATTGCAAAAAAACTCAAATATAAGATCTACAGTAACATTCAGTCCTCTCCATTTATTAAATGATCCTAGAGCATAAGACACAATTTATCTACCTCACCTCCCTCTCAATAGTGGAAAAGGTACAGCCTAACTACAATCAACACCCACATTTATATGGAAAAGAAATGAAAACAGTCATGTCCACCTCTTATTGTCTATTTAAAATATTTGATACAATTTTTATGGGAGAAGTTATAGCTAGAACTTCAGATTAAAAAATATAATAACCTATAAGATGATGTTAAATATCACAGCTACTGTGGAGATAAACATGGTTATAGAGGCTTAAAAATGTTTCCACATGAACATTTAAAAAACAGATTTCTTTCTACTTCTGTTAATTTATTTTAATTTGTTTTGTGGTACTGCAGGCTGATAGTATGAGGTCTATAATAGTCACATCACACAAATATCTATATACAAAACTCATTAATATTACAGGCAGTGTGTCAATCTAATATGAAATTAACCTGGATAGGTGGGATCAGTGCAAATTGAGCTAACTAAACATCTTTATGAAATTTATAAGATTAGAAATCTTTCTAAGAGAGTAACCTGATTCTGTCTTTTTCTAAGTTTATTCTGAACAAAGGGAGCATGGAAAATCAAAGTTTATTTAATTCAGTAGATAAGTTTTGCCAACATGTTTCTGGCTTTAGAAATCTAAATGAAGTTTTGAATATTTGTATTATGATTATATTGTTACAATGCTTCTTATCACAATATATTAATATTTGATAGTGTTCAATAATTATAGTTATTTATATATTTAATATTCCTGTTATATTTTATTTGTAACCCCCTTTTTTATAAGGGAAATGGGAATATGTGCTATTTGTAGAGGCAAATGAGATTGTGAAATGTTTTTTGAGGAGATATGGAAGCTGCTTGAGGTGGTTTTTTTATCCCTTTAGGCCCAAGATCACATAGTAGGTGTCAGAGAAAAGAGTCAAACCCAAGTTTGTTTGTCTTTGATGCATATGGCATTCTTTTTGTAATACCAAACTGCCTGGGAAAAATCTTTAAACACTGGTTCTTGAAGAATGAAAAAATGTCAAAAACTTATTGAAAACTAGTGTTTCATAATCCTGTATACATTCACAATTTAAAGTGTTCTCAACAAACCCTCAAATTAGAATGCCTCTGTTAATAACTCTCAAACCACACTTGAGATTAAATGTAAATCCTGAACATGTCTTAGCTCAACTGCCATTTTTTTTTCTCTTTTTTGTCCAATTACCACAGCAAGTATGTTCCTGCCACAAAGGTCTTACTCCCTGCTCTCTCCATCTTGAAGGCTCATTGTCCAGAGTCTCATATGCCTACTTAATACTCATTTTCCCAGCTTACATCAGTTTCTCCCTGAAGAGACTTTACCTGACTTCCCTGACCATTACTCTCTTTCCTTTTTTCACATTATTTAACATATGGGAAAAATTATCTGTCAATCTAGGTATTTAATCATCTACCTACCTGCCAACCTACCTATGTATGCAATTTTTCCCACAACTAGGACACCAAACCCCTGAGGGAAAATCTTTATTTTTTTCATCTATATCCCAAGCATCTAGAACAGTCAAAACATATGTGTTTAATGGAGGAAATTTGTACAGATGAAAAAACAGGGGTTGTAGTAAAGCTCAGAAGTTCATTGAATGAATGACTATTGTGATAGCTATTTAATCCTGTCTGACTCCAAATTCTTCTTTATTTACTATTTTACAGGCTTTTTAAAAGTTTATTTTAAATAAAGCATATTGATTTTACATTTCACTTAAAGGGATATGTTATGAATGTAGGAAAAAATGTTTTCCATATTGAGTAGGCTAGTGTTATGAACACACATACTACACTCCCACACCCACACACACAAATGGTATTATAGAGAAAATTCTGTGTTCTTTTGTTAGAGGATTAATGTTTGATTATAAAATGCATAGTGAGAAATTTTCTTTAAAATTTCATGTAAGGCACATGTTAAAAAACAGTCATTTAGTAGAGTCCATCACTCTGAATAAAAATTTCATATTGATAATGTGGTTGCTAAGTGGTATTGAACTTCAAAGAGGCTTGAAAACATGACAGATTAATACATTCATATAATGAAAATTCTCTTTCAGTGGTTCTATTTTTGTATCTCCTCTTGTTCTTACCATTTTTGTCATTTAAACTTTAAAGCTTCTTGTGGTATAGTGCCTCAGGATATGATTTTCTCTTTTATAAATAAATGATGTCCAGTCTAAAGTGACAAACTATTGGGTAAGTGAACATAGAGATGATAGACTATCTTGACTTTTTAAAAAGCTGGCAGCAAACAAAATATATGCTGATGAGAAAAAATTAGTTCTATAGAAAGTATAATTGCTCTAGAATAAAACCTAAAAATTTAAAAATATTTTTAGTTATCAAAATATTTACTATGTTTTGTCAAATAAAGTGATACATACAATAATAAATACTTTCTGCCTGTATGTCACAAGAACTGCAAATGGCGATACTAGGAAAATAAAACTAATAATAATAATAATGTGCAATAATAATATCGGTATTTTACATAAAATGTGAATTAAGAGTTACATGACAATGGAAAATTGAGCAGATACTTGTTGGATTATAGACAACTTCTGCCATTACTGTAGGTTTTTTTTGTTTTGTTTTTTTAATGATTGCAGTGAAGATTTAGAGTGCTTTTGTAGGTTCTACCACCATATCTTGGAATCATCTCATTGTAAATCATAGAAATAGCATGGTGAGGTCATAAAAATACAGAGCAGAGTATTTCTTTTTCGTATAGGCTCTGGCTGAAGGCAATTAAATGGTTTGCTGAAATTTTAGAAATATTTTCTAGTTTTCTCAAATCAATTACTCTTTTAAATAGAAAAGAAAATAGTCCAATTACTTTTAAAATATAGAGAATTTAGTGTTCTTTCAAAATGTATTAGCACTATCCATAATAGGTCTTCAAATTTCTTTCTGGCTGCAGTGTTCTGGATATTAAATCAGAATAGAGGGTGATATATTCAACAAAAATTTAAAGAAGCACAACTCTCTTAGCAAAGATTGCTGAAAATATGTCTATATCAAGTATCTGTATATCAATTTAGTTATCTTTAATGGCGTCTATTATTTCTTCTAACAGCCTTGTTTCAAATTGATCTCCATCTGATTTCCAATAGTACTTTAGCTTCAAATTGTTTGTTCTCTTACTTTTTTCTGCTCTGACATGTATTTTTTCCAAAACCACCAGGCAGTTAACTCAATTCTGACACTATCTACCTGGAGATAACATCAGATCTCACAGGTTAAGGGCTCAATTCCACCAGATTCCGATTTCATACACCAATTCCAAGTCCAAGTTCTCACCTGTGCTTTTAACCAACTAACTATAAAATCAGAGTTACCCATGAAACCTTCTTCAGATTCAATTAATTTTCTAGAGAAGCTCACAGAACTCAGAGAAACAGATTACTTACTAGATTACCAGTTTGTTATAAAATGATATAACCCAAGAAAAGTCAGATGGAAGAGATGCATAAGGCAAGGCATACAGGAAAGAGCTTGGAGCTTCCTTGCTCGCTCTCTCCCAGTGTGTCATTCTTCCTGCTTATCCATGAATTCTAGGAGATTCTGTTTTGTTGTCCTTTCATGTTTCTAGAAGCCATCTGTATTCCTTGGCTCATGGTCCCCTTTCTTTCTTCAAGGCCAGCACCAGCTGAGTCATGTCATATCACATCACTCTGGCCTTACTGGGCACACCTGCATAATCCAGGATCTTCTATCATTTTAGGTCAGTCACTTATCAAATTTGATCTACAAACTTAAATCTCCTTTGCCATGTAAAGTAACATACACCTATGTTCCAGAGATTTAGATGTGGACATCTCTAGAGGGCCATTATTATGCTCGCTGTAACATTGACAATGAGTGTTTGATAATAGGTCTACTTATCATATTACATCGTACTTTAGGGAGATGGTCTGAGCCAAACGATTTGAAGTTGATGAGGCAGGAAGTGCTATGTGTTTGACACCATTTACTTCAAAGTTGGAACAAAGGAATTAAAAAAATGGTTATAGCAAAATAAATTAGCCAATGTATTATTCTGAATTCCTAGATATTGGCTGCTATTTTAATTAATACTTGGATTTTTTACATCATTTTAAGTTTAAGTTATAAAATTCAGAGTAAGGTAGGAGATTTCCCACACACCCTTTGCCCTCACACAGTAGATTAAAAAAAAAAAAAAAAGGCACAGTAGAACAAAAAAAAAAAAAAAAAAAAAAAAGGATTAGAAGGACAACAGACTTTTCTTAGATAAAATGTATGCCTGAAGGCAGTGGAGCAAATATCTTTAAAGTACAAGTTAGAAGAATTCCTTCACACGGAAAGAAAGTGATACCAGATGAAAATCTGTATTTTAAAAAGTAATGAAGAACACCAAACAAACTAAAAATGTGTGTAAACACTAGACTTATTTTCCATATTTGAAACAATTTTAAGTTGATAATTGAAATTTTAATGCTAATACAGCTGACCCTTGATAAATGCAGAGGTTAGGGATGCCCACCCTCTGTGCAGTCGAAAATCGGTGTATAATTTATAGCCGGCCCTCTGTATCTGTGGTTCAGCCTCTGTGAATTCAACCAACCCCAGATTGTGTAGTACTGTATTATTTACTACTGAAGGAAACCTGCATGTAAGTGGACCCACACAGGTCAAACCCATGTTTTTCAAGGGTCAACTGTATAGTAAAATTATATAATGGGATTTATAACATATAAGTATTATAAGTTTATGAGAATAAAAGCATAAAGATTGAGAATGAGATAATGAAAATATACTTTTATAAATTCATGAAGTGATATGATATCACTTAAAGAATACTGTGACATATTATATATGTATACTCTAAATCTTAAAACACCACCAAATTATTATTATTATTATTTTTTTTTTTTTTTACTTTTTTTTTTTTTTTTTAAACATCTTTATTGGGGTATAATTGCTTTACAATGGTGTGTTAGTTTCTGCTTTATAACAAAGTGAATCAGCTATACATATACATATGTTCCCATATCTCTTCCCTCTTGCGTCTCCCTCCCTCCCACTCTCCCCATCCCACCCTTCCAGGCTGTCACAAAGCACCGAGCTAATATCCCTGTGCCTTGCGGCTGCTTCCCCCCAGCTATCTACCTTACTACGTTTGTTAGTGTGTATATGTCCATGACTCTCTCTCGCCCTGTCAAAACTCACCCCTCCCCCTCCCCATACCCTCAAGTCCGTTCTCCAGTAGGTCTGCGTCTTTATTCCTATCTTACCCCTAGGTTCTTCATGACATTTTTTTCCCTTAAATTCCATATATATGTGTTAGCATACGGTATTTGTCTTTTTCTTTCTGACTTACTTCACTCTGTATGACAGACTCTAGGTCTATCCATCTCATTACAAATAGCTCAATTTCATTTCTTTTTAAGGCTGAGTAATATTCCATTGTGTATATGTGCCACATCTTCTTTATCCATTCATCCGATGATGGGCGCTTAGGTTGTTTCCATGTCCTGGCTATTGTAAATAGAGCTGCAATGAACATTTTGATACATGACTCTTTTTGAATTTTGGTTTTCTCAGGGTATATGCCAAGTAGTGGGATTGCTGGGTCATATGGTAATTCTATTTGTAGTTTTTTAAGGAACCTCCATACTGTTCTCCACAGTGGCTGAACCAATTCACATTCCCACCAGCAGTGCAAGAGTGTCCCCTTTTCTCCACACCCTCTCCAGCATTTATTGTTTCTAGATTTTTTGATGATGGCCATTCTGACTGGTGTGAGATGATATCTCATTGTAGTTTTGATTTGCATTCCTCTAATGATTAATGATGTTGAGCATTCTTTCATGTGTTTGTTGGCATTCTGTATATCTTCTTTGGAGAAATGTCTATTTAGGTCTTCTGCCCATTTTTGGATGGGGTTGTTTGTTTTTTTGTTATTGAGCTGCATGAGCTGCTTGTAAATTTTGGAGATTAATCCTTTGTCAGTTGCTTCATTTGCAAATGTTTTCTCCCATTCTGAGGGTTGTCTTTTGGTCTTGGTTATGGTTTCCTTTGCTGTGCAAAAGCATTGAAGTTTCATTAGGTCCCATTTGTTTATTTTTGTTTTTATTTCCATTACTCTAGGAGTTGGGTCAGAAAGGATCTTGCTGTGATTTATGTCATAGAGTGTTCTTCCTATGTTTTCTTCTAAGAGTTTGATAGTTTCTGGCCTTACATTTAGGTCTTTAATCCATTTTGAGCTTATTTTTGTGTATGGTGTTAGGGAGTGATCTAATCTCATACTTTTACATGTACCTGTCCAGTTTTCCCAGCACCATTTATTGAAGAGGCTGTCCTTTCTCCACTGTACATTCCTGCCTCCTTTATCAAAGATAAGGTGTCCATATGTGCGTGGGCTTATCTCTGGGCTTTCTATCCTGTTCCACTGATCTATCTTTCTGTTTTTGTGCCAGTACCATACTGTCTTGATTACTGTTGCTTTGTAATATAGTCTGAAGTCAGGGAGCCTTATTCCTCCAGCTCCTTTTTTCGTTCTCAAGATTGCTTTGGCTATTCGGGGTCTTTTGTGTTTCCATACAAATTGTGAAATTTTTTGTTCTAGTTCTGTGAAAAATGCCAGTGGTAGTTTGATAGGGATTGCATTGAATCTGTAGATTGCTTTGGGTAGTAGAGTCATTTTCACAATGTTGATTCTTCCAATCCAAGAACATGGTATATCTCTCCATCTATTTGTATCATCTTTAATTTCTTTCATCAGTGTCTTATAATTTTCTGCATACAGGTCTTTCGTATCCTTAGGTAGGTTTATTCCTAGATATTTTATTCTTTTTGTTGCAATGGTAAATGGGAGTGTTTTCTTGATTTCACTTTCAGATTTTTCATCATTAGTATATAGGAATGCCAGAGATTTCTGTGCATTAATTTTGTATCCTGCTACTTTACCAAATTCATTGATTAGCTCTAGTAGTTTTCTGGTAGCATCTTTAGGATTCTCTATGTATAGTATCATGTCATCTGCAAACAGTGACAGCTTTACTTCTTCTTTTCTGATGTGGATTCCTTTTATTTCCTTTTCTTCTCTGATTGCTGTGGCTAAAACTTCCAAAACTATGTTGAATAAGAGTGGTGAGAGTGGGCAACCTTGTCTTGTTCCTGATCTTAGTGGAAATGCTTTCAGTTTTTCACCATTGAGGATGATGTTTGCTGTGGGCTTGTCATATATGGCTTTTATTATGTTTAGGAAAGTTCCCTCTATGCCTACTTTCTGGAGGGTTTTTATCATAAATGGGTGTTGAATTTTGTCGAAAGCTTTCTCTGCATCTATTGAGATGATCATATGGTTTTTCTCCTTCAATTTGTTAATATGGTTTATCACATTGATAGATTTGCGTATATTGAAGAATCCTTGCATTCCTGGAATAAACCCCACTTGATCATGGTGTATGATCCTTTTAATGTGCTGTTGGATTCTGTTTGCTAGTATTTTGTTGAGGATTTTTGCATCTATGTTCATCAGTGATATTGGCCTGTAGTTTTCTTTCTTTGTGACATCCTTGTCTGGTTTTGGTATCAAGGGGATGGTGGCTTCGTAGAAGGAATTTGGGAGTGTTCCTCCCTCTGCTATATTTTGGAAGAGTTTGAGAAGGATAGGTGTTAGCTCTTCTCTAAACGTTTGATAGAATTCACCTGTGAAGCCATCTGGTCCTGGGCTTTTGTTTGTTGGAAGGTTTTTAATCACAGTTTCAATTTCAGTGCTTGTGATTGGTCTGTTCATATTTTCTATTTCTTCCTGATTCAGTCTTGGCAGGTTGTGCATTTCTAAGAATTTGTCCATTTCTTCCAGATTGTCCATTTTATTGGCATAGAGTTGCTTGTAGTAATCTCTCATGATTTTTTTTATTTCTGCAGTGTCAGTTGTTACTTCTCCTTTTTCATTTCTAATTCTATTGATTTGAGTCTTCTCCCTTTTTTTCTTGATGAGTCTGGCTAGTGGTTTATCTATTTTGTTTATCTTCTCAAAGAACCAGCTTTTAGTTTTATTGATCTTTGCTATTGTTTCCTTCATTTCTTTTTCATTTATTTCTGATCTGATTTTTATGATTTCTTTCCTTCTGCTAGCTTTGGGGTTTTTTTGTTCTTCTTTCTCTAATTGCTTGAGGTGCAAGGTTAGGTTGTTTATTCGAGATGTTTCCTGCTTCTTAAGGTGGGCTTGTATTGCTATAAACTTCCCCCTTAGAACTGCTTTTGCTGCATCCCATAGGTTTTGGGTCGTTGTGTCTCCATTGTCATTTGTTTCTAGGTATTTTTTTATTTCCTCTTTGATTTCTTCAGTGATCACTTCGTTATTAAGTAGTGTATTGTTTAGCCTCCATGTGTTTGTATTTTTCAAAGATCTTTTCCTGTAATTGATATCTAGTCTCATGGCGTTGTGGTCGGAAAAGATACTTGATACAATTTCAGTTTTCTTAAATTTACCAAGGCTTGATTTGTGACCCAAGATATGATCTATCCTGGAGAATGTTCCATGAGCACTTGAGAAAAATGTGTATTCTGTTGTTTTTGGATGGAGTGTCCTATAAACATCAATTAAGTCCATCTTGTTTAATGTATCATTTAAAGCTTGTGTTTCCTTATTTATTTTCATTTTGGATGATCTGTCCATGGGTGAAAGTGGGGTGTTAAAGTCCCCTACTATGAATGTGTTACTGTTGATCTCCCCTTTTATGGTTGTTAGTATTTGCCTTATGTATTGAGGTGCTCCTATGTTGGGTGCATAAATATTTACAATTGTTATATCTTCTTCTTGGATCGATCCCTTGATCATTATGTAGTGTCCTTCTTTGTCCCTTTTAATAGTCCTTATTTTAAAGTCTATTTTGTCTGATATGAGAATTGCTACTCCAGCTTTCTTTTGGTTTCCATTTGCATGGAATATCTTTTTCCATCCCCTTACTTTCAGTCTGTATGTGTCTCTAGGTCTGAAGTGGGTCTCTTGTAGACAGCATATATAAGGGTCTTGTTTTTGTATCCATTCAGCCAATCTGTGTCTTTTGGTGGGAGCATTTAGTCCATTTACATTTAAGGTAATTATCGATACGTATGTTCCTATTTCCATTTTATATATTGTTTTGGGTTCGCTACTATAGGTCATTTCCTTCTCTTGTGTTTCGTGTCTAGAGAAGTTCCTTTAGCATTTGTTGTAAAGCTGGTTTGGTGGTGCTGAACTCTCTCAGCTTTTGCTTGTCTGTAAAGGTTTTAATTTCTCCATCAAATGTGAATGAGATCCTTGCTGGGTAGAGTAGTCTTGGTTGCAGGCTATTCTCCTTCATCACTTTCAGTATGTCCTGCCACTCCCTTCTGGCTTGTAGGGTTTCTGCTGAGAGATCAGCTGTTAACCTTATGGGGATTCCCTTGTGTGTTATTTGTTGTTTTTCCCTTGCTGCTTTTAATATGCTTTCTTTGTATTTAATTTTTGACAGTTTGATTAATATGTGTCTTGGCGTGTTTCTCCTTGTATTTATCCTGTATGGGACCCTCTGTGCTTCCTGGACTTGATTAACTATTTCCTTTCCCATATTAGGGAAGTTTTCAACTATAATCTCTTCAAATATTTTCTCAGTCCCTTTCTTTCTTTCTTCTTCTTCTGGAACCCCTATAATTCGAATGTTGGTGCGTTTCATGTTGTCCCAGAGGTCTCTGAGACTGTCCTCAGTTCTTTTCATTCTTTTTTCTTTATTCTGCTCTGCAGTAGTTATTTCCACTACTTTATCTTCCAGGTCACTTATCCGTTCTTCTGCCTCAGTTATTCTGCTATTGATCCTATCTAGAGTGATTTTAATTTCATTTATTGAATTGTTCATCGTTGCTTTTTTCGTCTTTAGTTCTTGTAGGTCCTTGTTAACTGTTTCTTGCATTTTGTCCATTCTACTTCCAAGATTTCGGATCATCCTTACTATCATTATTCTGAATTCTTTTTCAGGTAGATTGCCTATTTCCTCTTCATTTGTTAGGGCTGGTGGGTTTTTATCTTGCTCCTTCATCTGCTGTGTGTTTTTCTGTCTTCTCATTTTGCTTATCTTACTGTGTTTGGGGTCTCCTTTTTGCAGGCTGCACTTTCGTAGTTCCCGTTGTTTTTGATGTCTGTCTCCAGTGGCTAAGGTTGTTTCAGTGGGTTGTGTAGGCTTCCTGGTGGAGGGGACTAGTGCCTGTGTTGTGTTGGATGAGGCTGGATCTTGTCTCTCTAGTGGGCAGGTTCACGTCTGGTGGTGTGTTTTGGGGTGTCTGTGGCCTTATTATGATTTTAGGCAGCCTCTCTGCTAATGGGTGGGGTTGTGTTCCTGTTTTGCTAGTTGTTTGGCATAGGTTGTCCAGCACTGTGGCTTGCTGGTCGTTGAGTGAAGCTGGGTGCTGGTGTTAAGATGGAGGTCTCTGGGATATTTCCACCGTTTAATATTATGTGGAGCTGGGAGGTCTCTTGTTGACCAGTGTCCTGAAGTTGGCTCTCCTACCTCAGAGGCAGAGCCCTGACTCCTGGCTGGAGCACCAAGAGCCTTTCATCCACACAGCTCAGAATAAAAGGGAGAAAAAGTAGGGAGAATTAGTAGAAGTATGAGTAAAGAAAGAAGGAAAGGAGGAAAGGAAGGAAGGAAGAAAGAAGCAAAGAAGGAAAGAAAGGAGGGAGGGAGGGAGGGAGGGAGGGAGGAAGGAAGGAAGGAGGGAAAGAAGGAAAAAAGACCGAAAGAAAGATGATACAGTAAAAATAAAATAAAGTATAATATAGTTATTGAATTAAAAAATATTTAGAAAAAAAAAAAAAAGGGACGGATCGAACCTTAGGACAAATGTTGGAAGCAAAGCTATACAGAGAAAATCTTACACAGAAGCATACACATACACCTTCACAAAAAGAGGTAAAGGGGGAAAAATCATAAATCCTGCTCCCTGAGACCACCTCCTCAATTTGGGGTGATTCGTTGTCTAAAGGAGGGAAGGAAGGAAGGAAAGAAAGAAAGAACGAAGGTAAAGTATAATAAAGTTATTACAATTAAACTTAATTATTAAGAAAAAGAATTTTTAAAAAAAAAGTCATGGACGGATAGAGCCCTAGGACAAATGGTGGAAGCAAGAGTATACAGACAGGATCTCACACAGAAGCATACACGTACACATTCACAAAAAGAGGAAAAGGGAAAAAAATCATAGATCTCGCTCCTAAATTCCACCTCTTCAATTTGGGATCATTCCTTGTCTATTCAGGTATTCCACAGATGCAGGGTATATCAAGTTGATTGTGGAGCTTTAATCCGCTGCTTCTGTGGCTGCTGGGAGAGATTTCCCTTTCTCTTCTTTGTTCTCACAGCTCACAGGAGCTCAGCTTTGGATTTGGCCCTGCCTCTGTGTGTAGGTCGCTGGAGGGCGTCTGTTTTTTCGCTCAGACAGGACGGGGTTAAAGGAGCCGCTGATTCGGGGGCTCCGGCTCACTCAGGCCGGGGGTTGGGGGATGGGGGAAGGAGGGGCACTGCGTGCGGGGCGGGCCTGCGGCTGCAGAGGCAGCGTGACGTTGCGGCAGAGGCTGGCGTGATGTTGCACCAGCCTGAGACCCGCCGTGCGCACTCCCGGGGAAGTTGTCCCTGGATCCCGGGAACCTGGCAGTGGCGGGCTGCACAGGCTCCGCGGAAGAGGGGTGTGGAGAGTGACCTGTGCTCGCACACAGGCCCCTTGGTGGCGGCAGCAGCAGCCTTAGCGTCTCCCGCCCGTCTCTGGGGTCCGCGGTTTTAGCCGCGGCTCGCGCCCGTCTCTGGGGTTTGCGCTTTCAGCCGCGGCTCGCGCCCGTCTCGGGGGCTCGCGCCCTCAGCCGCGGCTCGCGCCCGTCTCTGGGGTTCGCGCTTTTAGCCGCGGCTCGCGCCCGTCTCTGGAGTTCCTTTAAGCAGCGCTCTTAAACCCCTCTCCTCGCGCACCAGGAAACAAAGAGGGAAGAAAAAGTCTCTTGCCTCTTCGGCCGGTGCAGGCTTTTCCCCGAACTCCCTCCCGGCTAGTCGTGGTGCACTAACCCCTTCAGGCTATGTTCAAGCCGCCAACCCCAGTCCTCTCCCTGAGCTCCGTCCAAAACCAAAACCCGAGCCTCAGCTCGCAGCCCCGCCCGCCCCGGTGGGTGAGCAGCAAGCCTCTCGGGTTGGTGAGTGCCGGTCGGCACCGATCGTCTGTGCAGGAATCTCCCCGCTTTGCCCTCCGCACCCGTCGCTGTGCACTACTCCGCGGTCCCGAAACTCCCCCCTCTGCCTCCCGCAGTCTCCGCCCGCGGAGGGGCTTCCTAGTGTGTGGAAACTTTTCCTCCTTCACAGCTCCCTCCCACTGGTGCAGGTGCCGTCCTTATTCTTTTGTCTCTGTTTTTTCTTTTGCCCTACCCAGTTACGTGGGGAGTTTCTTGCCTTTTGGGAGGTCTGAGGTCTTCTGCCAGCCTTCAGTAGGAGTTCTGTAGGAGTTGTTCCACGTGTGGATGTATTTCTGGTGTATCCGTGGGGAGGAAGGCGATCTCCGCGTCTTACTCTTCCGCCATCTTCAAGGTCCCCCTCCCACCAAATTATTAAAAAACAATATATATATAGAGAGAGAGTTACAGCTAATAAGTCAACTGCTCTGTCAGTGGGAGCCAAATAGAATTGGTTTGCTAAAGAAGAAGGTAGGACCTAAAATGTCATCTCTTATAAAACTACAATTTAGTCAGGAAAATGATACAATACAGCAAAAAGCAATAAAGTTAAAACATGCTTTGTTGCCAATGTCTGCCTTAGAGTAGCAATCTGGAGATACTGAGCACAGACTTCAATTGTCCTCCCTTTGCAGAATTGTACCAGGCTCACTTTTTTTCTTAGATTAGGATCCACTGACATATGCACCAGAACACCTCAGAAACAGGGAGCTCAACATGGAATCTTGGTTGGATTTCTTATGCCCTGCTTGCCATGTAGACACTTTATTGCTATGTCATCAGCCACAATGACTAAAGCATGTGAACTTCTCATCAAAACCAGGTGTAAAGCATAAATTTGCTATTACCATAGTACTGACAAGTTTGCACAAAGTGCTTCCAAATGTGTTTCAGATCCAGTGCACTGTCATTCAGTACATTTGTACATGGCCAGAAGTCAGTGCCATTCAGGTACAGCTCCACTTCAGCAAAATAGCTTAGGCTAATTGCAGGCCTGCTGGAATGAACCTTCACTTCATAGTCCACTCCACTGACCCATGGACAAAGGCTTTTTATGACAAAAACTTGGTCTTGATCTGACAGCCTTAGAACATCATGTAATCACTTGTACAATCCAAATGCATGTACAGATACCTAATATTTGCAATAACTAATGACTTGAAGTTAAAAACAGACAGCTAGGCATTAAAAAGACCAACACAAACATTATGAAATGTGTTTTTGTAGTAACTTTACAATTTTTTTGTTTTCCAAATCTAAAGTTTTCAGCACTTTTTAGTACACATTTTCTGTGTAATTAAGAACCATAATCAGTCTATTATTAATCACATTTAAATCTGCTTCAGGTCAATCCCCCTCCATATAAATAATATCTTGAGAGAATTTTGACTAACCTTCCAATACACTTGATCATCGACACCAGTATTATCATATGATTTCTTTTGCTTTTCTACCATTAATTTTATTTGTGATCTCTATATTTCACTATGTAATACTGCTATGTAACTTGACATAATTACAGTACTTTTATTTTGTCCCATCCAACCAAATCTACTGTTCCATCTACAATACATTATTTCTTATAAGGGTATAGTTTAGAGGTTATGACAGCTATTCCAGGATTCCAAATACTTGAACATACAACCAAATTCCTTGTCTAAGATTACATGATTTAATAGGTATTTTTTCCAGTAAGAAGAACCCCATGCCAGGGACCTTCTATTTCCCATAAAAAGTACTCTAGTCCAGTTTAAGGTTTGTCTTAAAATATCCACTTGTTTCACTACAGGTAAAGACTGGTTAGCATTCAGCTGTAGTACAAGAATTGTCCAAGAGATTCTCAATAGATATTATCCTCCACTTCAACATCTCTGTGGATTGGGTGACTCATACAGCTTCCAAAAGCACATACCTTAGGCTTCTGTGAGAACCACCAGCCATTTTGCCTAAGATATTTCATTTTCCTTTAGAATTATCATATATATTATTCCAGTTCATTTCAGTATGTGGGCTTTCTTCTACCTCTGGATTTGAGCATTTTAATGTATACACTGATTACAAAACAGTTTATTTGGACCACATTATTTTTCCAAGCAGCTTGCCATCCTTGTCCATATAGAATAGAATGCATTCAATATGTCCTATGAATGCCAGAATAGCCTCCTTTTCTCTTTTGTATGTATTTTCTCACTAGAAGAGAATTTTAAACAATACTCCTACCCCACCCCAAATTCAGCTAAAACTGTCATTTCAAATGGGCCAATTCTATTTGATCCACCAGACCTACTGCTGTCACTGGGTGCTAACTTCTTCTGTGTTGAAATCAGTAACTAAATATGAAACCCCAGGGATCAGGACATATAGATAATGAGTAGTAGTCCCCCTAAATGGGCTTTGGTTTCAGAATAACATAGTATTCCCCATAACCACTCACATGAAATTGCTGACTTTTTATTCTCAGGAATGTAGGACCTCCAAGTTATATCCATTCTTGTGTCAGTGATTCAAGTGTATCAATTTCTTCTCCAACTCTTCCCAGCTTTCTCTCCACAATGGCAGGCCAAACAGTTAATATTATACCTAATGTTATGAGAGTGAGTCATACAGCAGACAACCTTCTAACCCTGTATCCTAGTACCCTTTGTATGCCTTCATCACCAAAATTAATGGCCACACAATGTTCATTCAGATTACAATTAGTCAGTGTTCTCTGGATTTGACCGGGTAAATATTTCTAACATGCGTTCTTGATATCCTGTGAAACAAGAACAAGAAGACATAGTCAGTTTAATATTTTTCCATATTGTCATAGTCAGATCTCCCACCTGTTCATTTATTTTGAGGTTGTAAACCCCACACAGAAGCATGTTTAATAGACGGGATGTTATCCAGATCATTCTTCATTCTTTAAAAAAGAGGAATTTTCAGCAAACATTCATGTAAGAGAGATGTCACCAAAATGCAAACATTTCTCTATTACATATTGAGACTATTACACAATTTTTTTTTCCTTTCCCCTCAGCATTCCTGCATCCTACAACAGTAATTTTATGACACCTAAGGTACTTATTAGCCATCCTAGGAAATACTGTATTACCTGCTTCCAGTAGACTTTTACAGGAAATTTTCTCCAATGCCAGGCCATTTCACCCACACATTTGTAAAAACTTGAGTTCCATAATAGGAGTTGTGTCAAGAAATCTTGGCCTTCCTATCAATCATCTTTCTCCATTAACATTTTAATATTTTTTATTGAAGTATATTTGATTTACAATGTTTCAAGTGTACAACTTTAATATTAAAAGTAGGCATTTTGGTGTCCAATGTTGGAGAACATTCCTCGTTATAAAATTCATTTAAACTCAGAAAAATTAGGTATATCTGCCTTGTAATTTTCACATTCTTGGAAGTTTAAGGAGACACAGTTGTAGGTTCCCCTAGCTCCCTATAAAACCATCAAAATTTTGGTTGGTACACCAACAACTCCCTTCTTTTTTCATACCATTTTTATATAAACATTTAAGGACTTCCAAATGTAAGAGCCTGGATTGTTATTCTTTTTCTTATTTTGATTTCCTTTTGTAAAGCCATAAGCTTCTTATCTTGAAGTCATATATATGAAAGAAGAGATGACAAATCTATAACTGCCTTTGCTATGTCCTCCTGAACTCCCAAAAGAAAAGTCACAAATGGTGCCTACAATGGTGTATTAGTTTGCTAGGGCTTGCCCTAATAAGATACGACAGCCTGGGGAGTTTAAACGACACTAATTTATTTCTCACAGTCCTGGAGGCTAGAAGTCATGATCATGGTGTCTGCAGGTTTAGTTTCATCTCACTCCTGTCTCTGAGGTTTGTAGATGGCTGCCTACTTTCTTTGTCCCCACACAGTCTTTCCTCTGTGTGCACTCATCCCTGGCATCACTTCTGTGTCCAAATTTCATCTTTTTACAAGAACTCCAGTCATATTTGACTGGGTTTTACCCATATGACCTTGTGTAACCTTAATTATCTCTTTAAGGGCCCTATCTCCAAGTATAGTCAAATTTTGAGGTACTAGGGTTTAGAACTTCAACATCTGAACTTGGGGAGGAACACAATTCAGTTCAAAAGAGCTTATGAGGCAGTTTTATTTGTAGCATCCATCACAATCTTAAAGATGTATATCACAGATAAAAGTTGCTTCATAGCAAGTAGTTTGGAAAGAATAGGTATGAGATTCAATGTCCCCCTTCTGAAGGACTATATCAAATGTACCTTCTCTTTCTCTGCTCAGGAACTGCTGATGTATAAACATAACTTCTCAGAACCAGAAAGTCCAAGATAGAGTCTACCCCATGACCTTTTAATATCCTGGTCACAAAGACATATTTCTGTATAGGACAAGCCCCAGTGACAGAGGTCTCTGGAGGTCTCACTGAAAACAGTTAAAAATTATGGAGCTCACTGATTTCAAAAAACTATATTGACAAAGTACCATGAAATTGACCTAAGAGCCAGGGTTACCAAAATCACTGTTAATAATTATATTCCATGCCTAGACCAGGGGTCAATGCCATACAAGTACATCCCTTACTTCAGCAAAATAGATCAGACTATTTCCAGACTTGCTACAGTGAACCCTTACAACACACCAAAATAGAAGACAAATTATAATCACAAAACACCTAATTAACAATATAAATATAAAAGAGAAAAGACAAAGAAAATAAGGAGTAAATAGAATACAAGGAGCAAAATGACAAATTTAAACCCACGTAAATCAATAACACATAAAATTTAAATGGTCTACACTGTCCAATTACAATACCAAAACCGTCAAAGTAGATGAAAAGCAAAACCCAATTATATGATGCCTTAAAAGAAACCTACTTTAAATATAAATGCATAAATAGTTGAAAACTAAAGAGATGAAATATTATATACCATGCTAACACTAATCAAAAGGAAACTGGAATGACTATATTAATATCAAAAAAGTAGATTTCAGAACAAACAATACAGTAGGGATAAAAACGAGTATTTCAGAATAAGGGATAAATTTAACTAAAGGTCATAACAAATCTAATGTTTATATAACTAATAACTTTAAAATCAGTGAGAAAAAATCCTGTTAGACCTATGAGAAAATATAGATAAATCTTAGTTATAGTTGGATATTATTAAACCCCTATTTCAATAACTGATAAAATAAGAAGATAAAATTCACTATGGTTATAGAAAACTTGAAAAACACTGTCAACCAACTTTATCTAATTTGTATTTATAAAATACTCAAGAGCAGAATACACATTCTTTTCGAGTATGTAAAGAACATTTACTAAGATATACCATAATGTGGCATACCTCAGATTTAAAAGGAATCAAAGCCTACAAAGTATGTGTTCTGAATATAATGATATTAAATTAAAAATTAGTAACATAAAGATATCTGGAAAATTCCCAAATATTTAGAAATAAAATCAAACACTTCTATACAACCGATGGGTCATAGAAAAAATCAAAAAGGAATTTAAAAGCATTTGAACTAAATAAAGATAAAACACAATATGTCAAAATCTGTGAGATGCATCTAAAGCAGTTTTCATAGAGAAATTTGTAGCACTAAATCATATGCTATAAACAAACAAACAAAAAAAGTCTCAATGTCCTTAATCTCTGCCTTTAGGAAACCAGAAACAGAAAACCAAATTCAACCCAAGGTAAATATAAGAAATAATAAGGATCAGATAAAAAAAATCAGTGAAATAGAAAAATTTAAAAAGAGTCAGTGGGGGCTTCCCTGGTGGCGCAGTGGTTGAGAGTCCGCCTGCCGATGCAGGGGACACAGGATCGTGCCCCGGTCCGGGAAGATCCCACATGCAGCAGAGCAGCTAGGCCCGTGAGCCATGGCTGCTGAGCCTGCACGTCTGGAGCCTGTGTTCCACAACGGCAGAGGCCACAACAGTGAGAGGTCCGTGTACCGCAAAAAAAAAAAAAAAAAAAAAAAAAAAAAATATATATATATATATAAAATATTCTAATTTAGACTATTATAAGCCAAATAAAAGATATTTTTCATGTCCAGCTAATATACAAATTAAATGATTCATCAATCATGTCCCCAACTTATTTTCTCTAGAACTCCTGAGCTTCTTATAAAATTCTAAAATTTGTATGTATGAGTAAATATTTTTTTAATTGACTGTATTTCTGAGGTAAAAATCATTCATATCAGTAGCTCCTATAATTTTCAAAAAAAAAGAATTTCATAAGTTCTCAATATTAAAAAATCCCTGAAACTATAAAAAATATAGAAAAATGTATTTATTTTTTTGGCAGGCCATCTAAAACAAAAGAAAACAATAAATTAAAAAGCTAGAAAGAAGACAACAAAATACTAAATCAAAACTTCAATCTTGTATATAACCCAATTTTGGAGAAAATATTTAAATTATAGATCAGGCAGAATACATAGAGAATTCTTATAAATCAAAAATAAAAATACAAATTAGAAAACATTTGAAAAGCACATGTCATAAGAGGAAATACAAATGACCAATTACCATATGAAAATATGCTCAACCTAAATATTAACAGAGAAATTATAATTAAAACAAAAGTAGTTGGAATTTTTCAGATTAGCATATATTTTTAAACATGTGATGATGCAAATGCTGACAACAGTGTAGAACAATGGGAGCCTACATATACTGCTATGGAATTTGCAATTTTTACCACCAATTTGGAGTTCAATCTGTTAGTATATGTATTCATTTTCTGTGGCTGCTGTAACAAATTACCACAAACTTGTTGCCTTGAAACAACAGAAATTATCTTACAGTTCTGGGGGCTGGAAATCCAAAATAAATATCACTGGGCCAAAATCAAGGTATTGGTAGGGAAATATACCTTCTAGAGGCTCTAGGAGAAAACCATTTCTTCTAGCTTCTAGTGGCTTCCAGCATTCCTTAGCTTGTGAATACATCGCTGTAGTCATTCAAGGCTAGCATCTTCAAATTTCTCTCTGCTCCATCTTCACATCCTCTCCTTGGGTGTTTGTATGTAAAATCTCCCCTTATTCCCTCATTTTAAGGATACTTGTAGTTGCATTTAAGACCAATCCAGAAAACCTAAGATAATTTCCCCATCTCAAGATTCTTAATTTAATGGCATCTGCAAAATCTTTTCCCTGTATAAGGTGACATTTATAGGCCCTAGTTGATAGGAACTCCAGTCACTAAATTTAGGAGGTCAGAGTCCCTGGAATCATCTTTAGCTTCTCCATCCCTCATGTTCCTCATTTAATGTGTTGATAAAACATTTTGGCTCTGCCTTCAAAATAATTGCATCTGTCCATTGCTACTGCACTGGTTTAAGCCATCATCAGTACTTACCTGGATTAATGCAATAGCTTCTTAACAGGTCCTTCTGCTTGTATTCTGATTTACAGGCATTCAGTTCTAAAACACAAAGACCAAGTCATCCTTTAAATTCTTAAGGCAGGTCATGGCAATATGCTGATTAAAAGCCTGCAAGTGCTTCTCTTCTCATTGAGTGTAAAAACAAAGTCATACAGTTGTCCATAAGCCCAACATAATCTACCTCTTACCCCAAAACTCTGACTTCCTTTCTTACCACTCTCCCCATTCACTGTACTCATTTCACTCTAGCTATACAACCATCTTTGCTGACTCTTCATCATTTCAGGCATATCCTTGATTTAGAACTTTAAATTAGGTACTTCTCTGCCTGGAATTCACTGACACCAGCTATCCATCTGAACAACACCCTCACCTACAAAAGCCCTTACTCAAATGTCACTATGTGATGAGGCCAACCTATAGCATCCTATTTAAATCTGAAATTCCTTTCCTAGCATAGCACATATGATTCATCTAGCCCTATTTTTTTCACCTTTTTTCCACAGTTCTTTCCGCTTTCTAACAACTGAAAATTTAACATCTTTGTTATTTTAATTATTTATCATCTAATTTCCACCGGCAGAAAATAACTTCCATAAGGGCCAGGATCAATTTTGTTTTACTGACATATCCCAAAAAAACTAGAACAATGCTTGGTACAGAGTAGGCTTTTAATACGTGTATAAGTAAATGAATTGCTCAGTTCTACCACGTGCCTTATAGTGACATGTCATACAATTTTGTGTCTTCTTTTTAATAATGTTTATACTCTTTAATTCACAGTTGTAGCTTCTTCTCACATTTGAACATTTCTTTGATGTAAATCTCCAATGAATCAAACTATCAAGGAGTAGCACTCAGAGAAATGTCTTTTTTTAAAGCTTCATATGTGGTTCTGTAGTAAACTATTACTTCTGTAGAATGTGTGAAATTCTAAGCTGATTTCCTCTTTAAATAACTATACATAGAGATATCAAAAAGTACTCTGGAATTTTTCTGAGGGAACTAAACATACATATTTGGACAAGAACATCAATGAAATTATCATTAGAAAGAAAAGGCACAAAACTTTAAGATATAGAAAACTAGTATGTGTGGACTTTTGAATTTAATACTTTTATCACTGATATTTTACTTTATCTACTTACCTTATATATTTTATGTAAGATAATTCAACATATATGGGCTATATGAATAACATGGGTATATATTATTTCAGACATAAATAATGAGGAGGGAGGTTTGTTCCCAAGGACATCATAATTCCTTGGAGGGAAATGCTTTGAAGAAAAGTCTCATATGAAATGGGAGATCTTACAAGAGAGGTATATTCTGTTGCAACACCAAAGGTGATAGAATAGGTTTTATGTAAGAGTATGAGATAAACCTACATATCAGAAAACTCATTGTTAAAATATAATAATTACAAGAGAGGACTAAAGACATTCTAAGAAGAGAGAAAATCAGTGTAATAATCATTGAATAGAGAAGGTCACTATGGCTTAATGATGAGATGTATCTATCGGATACATATTGGCATAGTGAGACAAGAAAGGAAATTTGGACCAGAATTACCTAATTCTGAAATTAATCTACTATAAAACAGTACAAGACTTTATTTTTTTCTTATAGTTTTAGCAACAATATTAAAGGTAGAATTTTGAGTACCTCTTCATTATAAATCCTTTTCTTCTCTCCATAAACATATAATTATTTCTCTGAACAAAAGCTTAATAATTACTGACAACCGTCAACTCAGTAACACATTTTTGTATTCTGTTTTTAACTGTCAACAAAGAATGGAGAGGTTTGAGCAATGATATTTCATGTAAAATTATATTGTTTTAGAATTGCAGGCTCAAATCCAGAAGCAACCGCCTTGAATTGAGAAAATAAACCATATCCTGGAACCAGTTTCTACTTACTTATTGTGCAAATTGTTTAGCACATTGCCCAGACATCAAGAGACATGCCACACAAGTATCAGTATATGTCAACATGTGAATGAATTGAACATTTTCCTACTGTTTGTAAAAGTTTAGCAGTAGGGAAGGATTACTGAGAAAAGGGCAGTATTCCATTGCAAAATACACAAACAATATTACAGAGTAAAGACCATTTCCCTCCCTCTCTCTCTCCCCTCCCTATCAATCTAGTGCTACAGCAGTAACTGTCATACTGACAACACAAAGACTTTCAAAGTAGCAGAGGGTACTATCAGTTTGTTCCTCATTTTTTTTGGTAAAATTAAATACTCTGTATTTTTGAGATCAAACGAGTTTAACTTTTTTAAATTATTGAGCTAAAGGATCTTTTGTTGAGCTCTTGCAACTCACAAAAGTTTTTGTTATAAAAGTGATAGCAGCATTTCCTGGAGGGTAGCCACTGGCATTAGGACTAGAAACCTACACAACACTAGCTGTTCCAACTCTTAAAAAATGGTTCTGCAAGTTATCAAAAAAGTATTTTGAAAGCATCTGGGGATACAGTTTTATGGGCACAAAATTGTGTGCAAGAGAATTGGCTTAATCAACACCCAAGGGGAGAAGGAGAATAGTGAAAAGTTATTTGCCAAAGGCACAAAGGAGAGGAGCATCACATCTCACCTTGCTGGAAGGCACAGGGAAGAGAAAGTGTGGACATTGATACAATGATTTTTATCACGAGCATACACGGATATAGCAAAGCATGCAATTACATTAGTCAGCATTCTCCAGAGAAATAGAACCTATAATAGAAAGAGAACCTATAGGAGAAAAATTACATATATGGAGAGACAGAGAAGATTATATTTTAATGTATTGGCTTAGCAATTGTTGGGGCTGGCAAATCTGAAATACATAGGGAAGGTTGATAGGTTGGACGTTCAGGAAATTGTTAATGTGGCATTCCTGAGTATGAATCTCCCAGGGCAGCAGTCTGGAAACTCAGGGAGGGTTCCTGTGTTGCAGTCTTGAGGAAAATTCCTTCTTTAGGAAACCTGTCTTTACTCTTAAGGTGTTTGACTGATTGGATGAGGCCTACCCATATTATGGAAGATAATCTGATTTACTCAAAGTTCACTATTGAAATGTTAATTCCATCTGAAAAATTAACTTCAGAGCAACATCCAGACTAGTATTTGACCAAACAACTGGGCACCATAGCCTAGCCAAGTAGACACATTAAATTAACCATCATAGCAATTAAAATTAAAAAGATTTAAGATTCAAAATAATAATTCCTGAATTATACAGTTTAGTAGAGCCAATTTGCCTAAAAATCCACCCATCATTTGAGTCAGCTATTCCCACTCAGCTCTATTATTCAGTCTTGGAACAGCCAGTAATTCAAAGAAAGTTTCTACTATTATCTATAAAAAGTCAAGGGTTGATTCCTACAATTTGATCCTCAGATTCCACCTTCTCCCACTTGGATTCACAGACTCATTTTACCCAATCTCCCTCTTAGGTTTCTAATCTCTATTGTTTTAACTGTTTCTTGACCAGAGAACACACCATGAGCCTCATAAAGACTAGGCTTTTGTCTTTCTTCTTTACAGCTCCAACCCAAACACAGCCCTACCTCAGAATGGATGCTCAGTACATTACTTGATGAAGATTTTGTGGCCTGCCTAAATTCTGAATCTTTTGTGTACCTCTGTTACTAAGTTATTATAGCATTAACTTTTATTTATTTTAAAAACTTGTTTTGAAATTATGCAACAGCATCAATTTGAATCCTTTTTCAAAAACAACTTTCTTTACTCTTTCAAATGTAAACTGAAACCTACATGAGGCACCGTTTTGCATTTATTTATTTTTTTATTTTTTCGGTATGCGGGCCTCTCACTGTTGTGGCCTCTCCCGTTGCGGAGCACAGGCTCCGGACGCGCAGGCTCAGAGGCCATGGCTCACGGGCCCAGCAGCTCTGCGGTATGTGAGATCTTCCCGGACCGGGGCACGAACCCGTGTCCTCTGCATTGGCAGGCAGACTCTCAACCACTGCCTCACCAGGGAAGTCTTGCTTTGCATTTTTGGGAACAGAATGAACTTTAAAATTTTACTGTGAGCTTTCATTATGAACAATTTCCTCTAAATAATGTTTTGAATCATAGGATATTTACTTGAAAAAAGGAGAAAAAAAAAGGCTCTGCCTTTTTGAGAGCAATTCCCTTTATTTTAATTTTGAAATATCTCCAAAGCACCAATTTTTATTATGTATGTTATATATATATATTGCATATATTATATTATGTATATTAAATAATATAAAATATATGTAATATACATAATAAAAACTTATTTTTATATTACAAGTATTATACTTATTAATATATTTGCAGTATGTAATATATGTACATTATATATAACATATATTTGTTTTTAGTATTGGGGGATGAATGTGTGGGTGTAGAGGAGAAGCTAAGGAAATGCTTGTATATGAATTCACATTAATTACACTCTGACAAAGTTAAATGCATAATACTATACAGTGACTACAGCACACACTGCTATATTTAAAACAGATATCTAACAAGGACCTACTGTATAGCACAGGGAACTCTGCTCAATATTCTGTAATAACCTAAATGGGAAAAGAATTTGAAAAAGAATAGATACATGTATATGTATAACTGAATCACTCTGCGGTGCACCTGAAACTAACACAGCGTTGTTAATCGACTATACTCCAGTAGCAAATACAAAATTTAAAAAAACCTGCTGATAAATTTCTTATGACTCTTGCATTTCATGAACACTTCTTAATAACTTTTGAAAATTCCAACTGTGAGCACTGATATTTATCTATCTCTGGCCTATGCAAAAAATTAAATCAGTATAAAACATCAGGTTTAAGAGGTATATTTTATTTCCTTTCTTCATGATAGGTTTAACACAAATATTTAACTCATTGCTGAAATTGAAAGGACTTTTCTATCATGTAAGTTTGGAGAGCAATAAGAGAGAAATCTTGTCAATATATTAGGATGTTGCCTGACTTAGAGTTAGTATTGGTTGAACAGTATCTTTAACATTATTATTATAGACTTATATTAGAATTCTTTTGTTAGGAAGTAACACAAAAAAAGTGTGGTCTAGCTTAAATGCTGAAAGTAACATTGTTATAAAGATTTAAAGGATTTCATTGAAAACAAAGCAGGTGTGCTCATCTGTCTTCAGAAACCACAAGAGCCCTGGAAAATGCCATGGACTTTTTGTCTCTTTTTTCTGTTTATCCCCTTGTGCCTTCTTCAGTCTTTTCTCTTTGGGCATTTTCTCAGCTCCTATACATATGGCAAAATATATAGCTCATTCATAAATATTAAATTTATATTACTTGGTTATTCTGTGTCCCAGTTACAAATTCTTAGTTAAGAGACGTTGATTGGCCCTATTTGGGCTAAAAATTTAATCCTCAACTAAGAGCTACCGGGGCTTCCTGCTTAAGGTGTTTGTGGGAGTCATTTAAGCAGATGAGACAGATACATAAAGTACCCAAAGGCATATATTCTATCATTTGTACTATAGACACAGAAAACTCCTGAGCTGAAAAGGTCCTGTCCTTCAGATTCTTTACTTCTTCCCAAGCCAAACACTGTTAATTGTCACAGGAGACGGGTGAAAATTATACCTCTTTAAATTTAATAATGAAGATAGAAGAAATCAGCAAAAAATTCAGCATAGTATAACAACACAGTACCAGTCTTGTGCCAGTGACATTAAGCCTCATTTTTAATAAAATTTATGTAGCCAATCCACGGCTAAGCCCCAAGCCCGGATTTCAGATTTTGAATATGTCTTTGTCATCAAAATTTACCTCTGAATAGAATGATTGTTTGCTCTTTCTCTGTCTTCATGCAGATAGGGCATATTTCCCCCTTATTAATTGTGTACTTGTGCTATTTTTAATTTTCAGCTTAATTTTGCTCCTCTTTTTTGTCAGCTCACTCAAAGAAAAGATAGAACGGAATTGAATCACATTTTTGTAACTGAATTATGACTAACCTTGATTTTTTCTTCTTTTGTAAATTGGATTTTAATAAATGAGATGAGCACCAACTTGATGTTTCTTGTGTCTTTAATAAACCATCTATCCTATAAAATTCAAAAATCTCACACACCATGTAATTACACAGAAAAGAAAAAAAAATCAAAAATGCAGACAGTGGACAGCTCAGTTATGCATTACCAATCCACAGAAAGGAAATACCTATTCCAAAAGAGTGAGATATTATTTCCATTCCTCAACTTGTCTTCACAGCTAAGCTGCAGGGTTATTGCATGTATCATAATTGTCATGGAAATTAGAAGAGGACAAACTAGACAGAATGACTAACCAGCTCACCATAAGATGATGCTAATGCAAGAACATACAGAAAGAATAGTTTCAAATATGATTTC